>NC_056726.1:2843457-3025957 GCF_019279795.1 Protopterus annectens | reverse complement strand
AGTTACATTTTAAGCACAAGCACTTTATAATATACCTTTTTAACATGTCTGTGCAAACCAGTTTGATATACATATGGCATACAGTTGTAACACAAGCATCTTATATAAATCATGTTGATATTCACAAATGACTAATAATTACTTTCAAAATTCTAGATAGCTATGGTGGCAATATTCCCCTTTGTCACAGATGCCATCCCCCTTTTTCTAAAGATCTAAGTCCCCATCTGCTCTGTCTACCCGTTCAACCAGGAGCCTAACTGAAGAAGATGTAGAGAGGCTAGTGAGGAAGTTGCTCTTGGTGCAGAGCCAGTCTGTCCTCTTTTTGGCAACTACCCCAACAGGTTAGCAAACCCTAGTTTCAGAAACCCTTCCTCTTTTAGGTCTTCCTATGGCTCCAGCCCAGGCCTCAGAGGTATCAGATCCAAGTTGTCTGGCTCTTTTTACTTCAGATATGAGGACCTTACTGCCCCTGATCTGAGACTTGCTGTGAGCTCTTTTTGATCCAGTCAGATTTGGAGAGCTGCTGGACTTGTTTCTGGCCCGTCAGGTCCAAGGTGTGGCATTTGACTCTGGGAAACTTCAAAGCCATCTCTGCATCTCGGAGCCTTGATGATGGTCAGTTCAGGTCTGTCTTTGGCCTCTGGGCAGATATCTTTGGAGTGGGGAGGCACAATGGATCAGACGCTCATTTTTTTGGATCTGAGTCTTTACTCTTCTCTGGGATGGTACTGGAGAGAGCTTTGTTTGCTGCTCATACTCAAAAGATGCCTTCCCCTTTGGATCCCACGTCTTCTGCTCCCCAGCCTCTGCACCATGAGACTTAACTAACATCTGTACAGGGACAGCTGTTACCAAAACCCCAGACTTTATGCAAGGGTGTTTAAACCTCTTCTGATACTTTCCGGAGTCTCCCAGCGAGGAAGTCCCTATGAAGAGTTTATGCAAGAGGAAGCATATTGATTCCGCTGAATCAGTCAGTGAGGACACAGAATTTGATGAGGGCGAGGGGTCCCCACAGTCACGTCCTGACTACGTCTTGTTCAGAGACATTTTTGAGATCTTGAAACAGAGGTGGCTGGAGGTCCTGCAACCCTTCCAGAGGAATCTGTTTTAGTGGAGGATTTTGGTACTGGTCTAGCTACTTCCTGGGTGGTCCTGCCCTCTGACATGCTCCTGGAATTAATCTCACAGTTGGCCTGGAAAGAAACTGACACCCATTAAGCCCATTCCAAGGAAATCAGACAACATCATGTCCCCACCAGAAACCAAGCCCTTTTGGTCCAAAGGCCCATGCCATGGTTGTGGCGGCAGCCACCAAAAAGCAACTTGTTGATAAGAGTACCTCTGTCCATCCCCTGTCAAAAAGTCACGAGCCATGAACAAGTTTGGGAAGCAGGTCTGTGCTTCAGTGACCTTTGCCTTGAGGTCCCTGATCTGCTTGGCACACTTTGCTAGGCTCCAGAGGGATCTGATCAAGGCAGGTACTGTTACAAGATGTGAAAGATTCCATCACTTCTCAGCTGGCAACCATACAATCCAAATTCAGTTCCTCTATTTGGCTTATTTCCAATGTGGCAGATGGAACCTTAAGAGCAGTAAGTTCAGGTGTAGCCATTAAGAGACATGCCTGGATGTGTCTGTGCAATTTTGGGGAGCCTTTTAAGTCTACATTTGTCATAGCTTCCTTTGACGGATCCTGTCTTTTTGCCCCCAAAGTAAGAGAAATGCTTTCCAGGTCTGAGAAAGATGGAAAGACCCTTTCTCCTATGGGTGTACATTTTTCCACCCCCCCCCCCCAAACATCCTTTTTGAAGAATCATCAAGGGGGTGGAAAGATGTGGTTCAGAAAATCATCAGGTAATTTCCAGAACACACGTGGAGGTCCTTCCCCCAGAGGCAGAGGGAGAAGTTCAAATGATAGATGCCACCTTTGCGGCAAAGGAGGCCTGCAACATCAGGGTTCCAGAGAACCTTTCTCTGGTAAATCCTTCCAGCGCTCTTGAAAGGTGACACAATTTTACCCTCTCAGGAGGTAATCAGGAGTCGCATATCATTGTACTAGAGAGCCTGGCTAGAAATAATAAATTACATTTGGGTGCAGAGGATCCTATCCAGAGGATATATAATTCCATTTCCCTTAAATTCAAAAAAACCTCTATGTTCCACCCAGTCAAAGGGAACAAGCAGCAATTCAGATACAAAAGCTGTTAATCAAGAGAGTCATCTAAGAGGTCCCCTCAGACCAGAAAGGATCCGGAACTTACTCAAGTTTCTTTTTAGTGCCAAAAGAGATAGGGGACTGTAGACCAATTTTGGATCTCAGCAACCTGAACACCTTTGTTCAGAAAACAAAGTTCCGCATGGTCAGTCTATACTTTCTTTTCTGTAAAAAGATGATTGGATATGCCCAATAGATCTCCAGGATGAGTATTATCACATAAAGATGAACAGATGGTCCAGAAGATTTTACACTTCTGGCTAGGAGCCAGTCATTACCAGTTCAAAATTCTGCCCTTTGATCTCACCACATCCCCCAGGGTATTAACCAAATGTATGGCAGTGGCAGCAGCTCACCTCAGACTGCACGGATTCCTCATGTTTCCTTATTTAGATGACTGTCGGGCATCAACTCATCATGGCAGGGCAAAAGGTAATTGAAACTTGTACCTCTCTAGGAATAATCATACATTTTGAAAAGTCTCACCTTCAACCTACTCATTCCATAGAATTCTTTGGAGTACATTTGAACACAAGGTCTACAGTGGCCTCTTTGCTTCTCTCCAAGATTCAAAGATTGCAAGTAAACCAAATTCTTTGCATTATAACAGTTCTAGCCCACCTAGTCCTGTGAGTGTTGGGATTGATGGTGGTGGCTACTCCCCTTGTACCTCTGTCAATGTTTCACATGAGAATTCTTCAGTGGATGTTTGGCATCTCAGTTGTCCATTCTCCAGTTGCCTCTGTCTGGTCCAATAAGAATTACCAACTCATTGGAAAAAAAAAATGATGTGGTGGAGCCATTCAGATAAACTTCTTCAAGGCTGGTTATGTGTCCCTACTCAGCCCAAGGACATAGTGACAATGGATTCTTCCCAGATTTGGGGGGGAGGGGGCATTATCTGAGAAAGATGGCCCAAAGCTTGTGGTCCTCTGACAAGACCAAGTTACATATAAATATTCTAGAATTGAGAGCATTGCTTTTAGTATTGGAAGCCTTTCAGGAAACTCTTCCTTCAGGGACAGTTGCAATATACACACACAATATGTCGGTGGTTTGGTACATCAGCAGACAAGGAGGAACCAAGTCATACCCTCTTGTTGAGAAGCACTAATGGTCTGGTAGAGGGAAATCTCTTCTAACAGCTTTCTTTTAGTAACTCGCATCATGGAAAAATTCAGTGTGCTAGCAGGCAAACTGAGCAGATGCATTCTATTGCCTCACGAGTGGTCCCTCAACCAGAATGTATTGGAATAGATTTTCCACACATGGGGCCAACCTTGCTGCGACCTTTTTGCCTCTCCCCTAAACAACAAGTGCAGCAGCTACTTTGCCTTGATTCCCCCACAGGGGGAGTCACTGAGGGATGCTCTTACTCATGATTGCCCCCCAGCATTACTGCATGCCCCCCCCCGATTCCTCTAATACCAAAGTTCCTACAGAAAGCTGCCAAATTGAAGAGCTGGGTGGGTCTCATTGCCCTCATTTGGCTTTGACAAATTTGGTTCCCCTTCTTTTGACCTCATCTGATCATTAACCCTGGATTCTGAACCCAGCTGCAGAACTGCTGTCTCACCCAACAGAAATTACTCCTCCAGACCTTCCAAACTCAAGCTGAGAGCTTGACATCTCCATTTCCAGTAGTAGCCAGACAACCTGTCCTCTCTACCCGTTTGCCAAATTCTATTATCTTTCCTCAAACCACCCACAAGACAAATTTATCATAGCAAATGGAAAAGATTTGTCCACTGGGCTATTCAAAATAATGTAGACCCCTTTGTGGCTCTGGTTCATCCTGTATTGAAATTATTGATGCTGCTCTTTAGTCAAGAGGCCAGCTCATCCACAATCAAAGTTCAACTAGCCTTAGTTCATTCTCCTTTTGAACCTGCATATACTTGCAATCTGAAGTTCCTTTCTTGGAGGACACTGGTTTTGGTGGCCATTACCTCAGCCAGATGAATTTCAGAAATTCAGGCCTTATCGGCGAAACCTCCATAATTAATTTTTCACAAAGATAGAGTTACATTGTGAACCAATGCAGCTTTTTTTTTTTCCACAGCGGTTTCAGAATCCAATATTAACCAATCTCTCAATTATACCAGTAAAAGAAGAATACTTGTAACTGTCTGTGAACATCTAGTGAATTTAATATATTATTTGCACAAAACAAAACACTTAGAAGGTCAGACCAGTTATTTATCTCTCTTGCAGAAAGAAAGTTGGGTAAATCAGTGTCTGAAGTTTCTGTAGCCAAATGGCTAACCAACTGTACTTCCTTTGTTTATAATAAAATAAACTTGCCTCTCACAAATGGAGTACATGCCCCTTTACAAGATCATTGGTGACTTTATCATCTTTTCACTTAGGAGACTCCTTAGATGATATTTGTGCATCGGTGACTTGGGCTTCTCCTCTTACCTTCATATCTCATTACAAACTGGACCTGGTCTTTAGAGGTAGGGCATCATTTGGCTCAGTGCTGTTCAAGAATATTCTTCCTTGAGGCCACCCAGGATTCAGTAGTTGGTGACTCTCTCCTGTCAGTGAGGCAGAAATGAAAATTGACAACATCAGATAAAAAAGTTATGTACTCAGCACAACGTTCCATATGTGTTGTCCATTTTCATTTCCGCCTCACTTCCCCTCCTACCAACCCCCTTCCATTATATTCTGGATCAACAGGTACATAGAGCAACCATTATATGAGGTATTCCTCTTTTATACTAATGGCTCCAGATATGGCTTTGTCCTTCCTTCCACTATTATACTGCTCCTTAAGCTTTCCATAAAGTTAACCTAAGCTATTTCTTTCTATGGGCTGCAGACAAGATCTGAGGTAATGAGGGGTGGTGAATTCTCGGTAAGTGTGAAGCTCGAGAATTCAAGATTGCCACAAGCTTGTACAGCAGCGGCTAAGTCAGATCTAAGGGATCGGATCCCATCCCATCAGTGAGGTGGAAATGAAAATGGACAACACAGATGGAACGTTATGGTGAGTATATAACTTTTTTTTTTATTTGTTTTATTTGGATATGGTTGTTGCTATTCATAATGTTTTGAAAGTTTTCCTTCATAACCCAGAATTTGTTTGCAAGGCCATTGGTTTGGGGGCATGCTGGTTTGGTGGGTGGCCTTATGGCTTCACCCCCTTGTGTTCCCCTCTGTTCTTGTTCAGTAGCCTCTTCTATCCTCACGTTGGACCCAGATTTGACCGGTGGCCACATAAAGGGGTATGTGGCTTGTAAGTATGAGTTAAGCAGGTTTGCCACTAGGTCCGAGGTAGCAGGCATACACACTCTGTTTTCTTTGAGGTGGCAGCTGGAACAGGCGGTTTCTACGCCAACTGGCTTGAGGTGATGGTTTGATGGTATTTGCTGATATGCTGCATATGAATTACTTATGGCATTACTATTGGTTGTCCTTGTTTGTTATGTAATAAAAGGTCACAGTCAATCTGGTGTGTTTTATGACTCCACTCAGTGGACAACGACAACTTACAACGATAATGGCCTGTTGTCTGTGAGTGCGAGTCATCATCGTGGGTGGATGCAGGCAGTCACTTCCTATTTAAGGGAAGTGCTACTGTTGTTCATGCAGAGTCCTTCAGCAGGCATGTTGTCCCTCCCTCCCAACCCTCCATGCAGGGTCAGGCAACATCCTTACTGCATCACCCCCCTTGTGTCCCCCCCAGTTCTTGTCAGCAGCTTCTGCTCTCCTCAAGATGGTCTCAGATTTGACCAGTGGCCACATCAAAGGGTACGTGGCATGTAAGTTTGAGTTAAGGGAGTTTGCAACCAGGTACGAGGTGGCAGGAATATGCACCTGGTTTTCTTTGAGGCGGCAGCTGGAATGGGTGGGGTTCGCCAAGCGGCTTGAGATGATTATTATTAGATGGTCTTTGTCTATACGTTGCATATGAATAACTTATGGCATCACTATTGGTCGTCCTTGTTTGTTATATAATAGTTGCAAAGTCAATCGATTTGTGACTCTGCTCAGTGGATAAAACAAGATAGGCCTGGTGAATTAATTTGGTGCCCACACAATCATTAGATTTGCCATAAAGAAAGCAAGGGTATTGCTTAGTTTTATATGTAACAGAAGCTTGTCCCAGAAATGGGAAATGTTGAATAATAGATCTGTCCCTCCAGCTTGTTTTGTTTGTTGGAGTTTCAGGATTGTAATTTGAAGTTTTCAAAGCCATTTGTTTTGTGAGGTTGTGGGAGATCAAGGAGGATTTGGTCCTAGACAGGATGGAATCATAGACATAAATCATCTTGGAGGAGTCGGTAAGAGACGTGGTAAGGACAGAGCTTCAAGCATGTTTGCAGCTTAAGGTCTTTAGAATACTCAACTTACTTAGGAACCCCTGGGAACTTTCTAGCTTTGTGACATGGTTTGGATAGATAGATTCATACATGGATACTAAAAAGGACAATGTTAAGTTGTCAATCTTGCCTTCATTCTTGCTGGATGGGTTCGGAGCCGATCCTCGGCTCCGACTCGGCCAATACTAAAAAGCTCGAGTGCTAATTCCACCGGCTCGAGGCTCCCCTATATCCCACAATGCTAGGCGGTAACTACTCAGATCTCGTTTGCCGCTATAGCTGACGAGGTGCTCTTCTACCGGCTCAGGCAGGTTAGTTTAACTTTTTCCTTTTCAGGTACTTCTAAACCCCCTTTTTGTTGTTCATATCTTAGCCCTTTTAGTTTAATTTTAGTTTAATTTAAATTTAGATCTCTCGACCCCTTTTTTTTTGTCGAGTCCTTACCTTCTCCCCTTATCTTGTAGGCCTTCGGCCCTTCCCTTCCCCCAGTCCTTCAGTGACTAGTTTAGTTTTTCTTTTTGTCAGTAAGGGCTTGTGTGTGTGTGTGTGTCTGTGGCTTTTTAGCCTTTAGTTTATAGTTTATTGTTAGCTAAATTTAAAATAACTTTTTTATACAGGGTGTGTCTGTGGTGTTTTTTTTCTGTTGTCAGGCACTTTCCCTATAATGTCTAAGGAAAAGGTCTCAGGTTTCAAGAAGTGTGACTCGTGCTGTCAGAAAATGTCTTGACAGACGGTCACACTTCTTGTGTGTACTGCCTGGGGCCTGTGCACCAGCAGGACTCATGTGCTGTCTGCCATGGTTTCAGCCCTCGAGTCCTGCAGGAGCGCAAGAACAAACTCATTCTAAGGGGTTTGTTAAAGCCTGAAGGCCCCCCGACTCAGTCTAGTTCGGGAAAACCTTCGAAGGCTTCAAAACAGTCGACTCCTGCTCCTGAGTCTACTGTAGTAATGTCGAAGCAGGCTCCGACATCGGCTCCGGCCGGAGCCAATGTTTTTGGGCCTCAAGTTATTACCTCGGCTCCGGCTGGAGCCGAGGCTGTTAAGTCTTCATCGGCTCCGATACTATCGGAGCCACATTCTAAAAAGAGATCGAGATCCCCTTCTATAGGATCTACTCTTACTATTACTTCGGCTCCGGCTGGAGCTGAAGCTAGTAAGTCCCCATCGGCTCCGATACCATTATCGGAGCCATTTCATAGAAAGAGATCCAGGTCCCCCTCAATTGGTTCTGTACACTCGGCACCAGGATCTCCTCTACTTTCAGAGCGGAGTCACAAATCACATTCCTCTCGGTCTTCCAGGTTGTCAGACCATGATTTGCAGAGGGTGGTGAGTAGACTTCTTAAGTCCGAGGCACTGGCCCAAATGCTCCATAGCCCGACTCATCAGTCGTTGGCTATTTCCGTCCCTCATTACATTCCTCCTCCGACTCCTTCGAGTTCGGAGCCAGGGCTTGTTGGAGCCATCACTGTCGGTGTGTCGGATCCGATACCATCTTTTTCGGCTCCGTCGTCTGCTCCGGTCTCCTCTTTGGAGGGATCTCGGCACCGGGCTTCCCTCGTCGGCTCCAAGGGGGCGAGTGGCATCGGACCCTTGTCCGACCCCGCTCTCCCTCTCGGGGCTTCAGCGCTGGTGAGCTCGGCTCCGACATCGACTTCGGAACCTTCTTTGTCGGTGCCGGGAGGGGTCCTTGTCTCTTCGGAGCGAGGGCCTCGGGCCTTGCCTGACAGAGATGCCTTCGAGGTCATGCGGAGTGTGCTAGAACCAGGTTCTGCCCCACAGTCGGCTCCCTCAGCCCCTCATTCTACAGTGCCTGCGGTGATTTCTACTCACCCCCTTGTCTCTCACTGCAGAGAACCAACTCCTCAAGATTCCCCATTGGGAATTTCCTCCTCTTCCGAGGTCTCTCCTGACCCTGCAGGAGATCCCCCTAGGAAGAGGCAGTGCAAGAGGAAGCACATTGACTCCCCTGAGTCTGTCACCTCTGACACTGACTTAGAGGAATCTGAAGGGTTCCCTCGTTCCCCCTCTGAGGATGTCTCCTTTGCGGACATCCTTGAAATCCTCAAACAGAGGGGGAATTGGCCAGCCCTTAACCCTTCGGAGGATGAGTCAGTGTATCTTGAGGCGTTTGGTTCTCGCCCTTCTACCTCCTGGGTGTCCCCTCCCTTTGACCCCCTTATGGAAGTGGTGGCAAGGAAGGCTTGGACGGCTCCTGAATCAGTGGAACCCACCCCGAGGAGACCATCCAAATTTATCACTGCTCACTCAGACAAACAGTTTCTATCCAAAGGTGTCCCGGTTGATGCCATGGTGGTGGCTGCGGCCACAAAGAAGGAATTAGCTGATCCTTCTGTTCCTGTCCCTCCTTCTAATAAAGAGTCTAGGACCATGGACAGATACGGTAAGCGGATGTTTTCGTCAGCGACCTTTTCTATGCGGTCGCTGAACTACTTATGCCACTTCACTCATCTCCAAAGAGATTTACTCAAGGATATGGGTGAACTGATGAAGGATCCTACAGCTGAGGGGTTCAAAGACACTATGAATTCCCAGTTGGCAACCCTAAATTCAATTGTGAACTCCTCCATGCGACTGGTTTCATATGCAGCAGATGGAGCGAGTAGATCTGCAGGCACGGGCATTACCTTACGAAGGCACGCCTGGATGCGACTGTGCAACTTTGCGGACCCTTTCAAGGCGTCCTTCACCAATTCCCCCTTTGACGGATCATCTTTGTTTGGTCCACATGTGAAGGATACATTGACCAGGTGCGAGGTGGAAGGTAAGACTCTCTCTGCCGTAGGAGTCCGTTTTTCCACCCCTTCTAGACCCTATCCCAAAGGTCAGAGGGGAGGGAAGATGTGGTTCCGGAAACAATCTCAGGGAGTCTCATCTGACGACAGGCCGATTCCCTCTAGAGGCAGAGGGGAATAATAATAGACGCCCCAGAGGCAGAGGAGGTCCAAAACCAGGGTAGCAGAGAGGTGTTCTCTGACAAACCCTTTCAGCACCCCGAGGGGCTGCCGGCTGTCCACCTTCGGAGGCAGTCGGGGGAAGATTATCACTGTACCCAGAAGCCTGGCTTTCCCTAACTCAAGACAAATGGGTACAGTCGATCATACCCGAGGGTTACAAAATTCCCTTTATTCACATTCCAACTCAACCAAAAAAATCCCTTCCAGATGTTCCACCCGGTCTAAGGGAAAAAGCAGCATTGGAAGTCTCAAAGCTGCTATTAAAAAGAGTCATCCAACCAGTCCCAGCAGACCAGCAAGGATCCGGAATCTACTCCAAATTCTTTTTGGTACCAAAAAAAACAGGGGACTGGAGGCCCATTCTAGATCTCAGTCACTTAAACAAGTTTGTCAAGAAAACAAAATTCCGGATGGTCACGCTACAGTCCATCCTACCCTTCTTGGGTCAGGACAATTGGATGTGCTCGATAGATCTTCATTTCCATATCTGGACGATTGGCTCCTTACGGCCACCACCAGGCATCAGCTTCTACTATCCAGGAATTTCACCATGCAAACCTGTCAAGCTCTAGGCATCTCAATAAATTTCGAAAAATCTGCCTTGTCTCCTTGTCAGTCTATTACTTTCATAGGCGCCAAATTAGATACACAGACTCTTTCAGCAACACTCACAGAGCAGAGGGTTTTAGACATTCGGAACCAAGTATCCCTTCTGTTGCAATTGGTCAAAGTCAAAGCCAGATTAGTGTTAAAGGTACTAGGACTCATGGCAGCAGCTATTCCCCTTCTCCCCTTAGCTCGCTTTTACATGAGGATCCTCCAGTGGATGCTCTTTACCCAATGGTCCTTTCAACGACTCCCAATGTCCCATACCATACTGATAACTCAAGTATGCAAGAATCATCTATCTTGGTGGGTCACGTCACCTCAACTTCTCCAAGGAAGACCCTTCACTCTCCCCCCTCCATTTGCCACGTTGACAACAGATGCTTCCCTGATCGGGGGGGGGGGGGGCATTATCAGAGCAGGACAGTCCAGGGCACGTGGCAACCCTTCGAGTGCCACTTGCACATAAATGTCCTAGAGATGAGAGCAGTGCTTTTAGCGTTGCAAGCCTTTCACGACTCTCTTCCCAAAGGGACTATTACAATCCAAACGGACAACATGTCCGTGGTGTGGTACATCAACAAACAAGGCGGAACCAGATCATACCCTTTATGTCGAGAAGCACTCAGACTTTGGCAATGGGCGATCTCTTCTCAACGTTTTCTGACAGCGACGCATATCCCCGGGAAATCCAACGTCATTGCAGACAGGTTGAGCAGAGCAATTCTCATGCCACACGAGTGGTCTCTAAAGACATCAGTTCTAGAAGAGGTATTTCTAAGATGGGGCCATCCTTGCTGCGATCTTTTTGCTACTCCCCAAAACAGCAAGTGTCAAGACTTCTTCACGCTCTTCCCGTTACCAGGCCTTCCCACCAGAGACGCTCTAGTCCACTATTGGCCCCGGGGACTTCTGTATGCCTTTCCCCCCTTTCCACTTATACCTCAACTAATTCAGAAAGCCATCGCCTTGAGAGTGACTATGATCCTCATTGCCCCTTACTGGTCTCGACAGATATGGTTCCCCTTTCTTCATCGTTACCTTTTGGAGCAGCCTTGGCATCTGGACCCAGTACCAGATCTCATTACCCATCAGTCGGGTCAGCTGCACCAATCTCTGTCTTCCCTAAACCTCACAGCATGGTTTCTCCAATTCCTACCTTAGCCAGGCTTCCCTCAATATCTCGCTCGGTCCGAGATATATTGATAGCCTCTCATAAATCCTCTACCCGGAAGATTTATACTAGTAAATGGAAACGTTTTTCGCTTTGGGCATCATCGAAAAACATTGATCCTTTTACTGCACCTATCAAGTCCATTTTAGACTTCCTGGCGGAACTATTTCATTTAGGATCTTCTGCATCAACCATTAGAGTTCAGTTGGCTGCCATTTCAAATTTTCATGTGGGTGTTTCAGAATCCAGCATTATGGCTCACAAACTTTGTAAGGCCTTCTTAAGAGGTATATTTATTCTCAAACCTCCAATCAAAGACCCTCCGCCTCAATGGGATTTAAACTTGGTTCTGGCGTCTTTAATTCTTCCCCCTTTCGAACCAGCGGCTTCATGTTCTCTGAAATTGCTTTCCTGGAAGACACTTTTTCTGGTAGCTATAACTTCAGCGAAAAGAGTATCAGAACTCCAAGCCTTCTGCAGTCGTCCTCCTTACCTAGTTTTTCACAAAGACAGAGTATCTCTCCGGACGAACCCATCCTTTTTACCAAAAATCTCTTCTCAAATTAACCTAAACCAGATTATTGATCTTCCCGTTTTTTTCCCCTAACTATTCAAATAGATCAGAGCAAAAGCTGCATTTTTTGGATGTTCATCGCCAACTGAGATATTACTTGGACAGAACTAAACAACTCAGGAAATCTGATCAATTGTTTCTGTCATATGCAGAAGGAAGACTGGGCCTTCCAGTTACCAAAGTATCTCTGTCTAGATGGCTCACTTCTACAATTACTTTCATCTATGAGATCAGACATCAAAAATTACCCTCAAGACCTAGAGCTCATTCAACCAGGGCATTAGCTACATCCATAGCCTTTCAGGACAGATTGCCAATAGACTCAATCTGTGCAGCAGCCACATGGGCCTCTCCTCATACATTCATTTCACATTACAAATTGGACATGGTTTCCAGAAGCCGTGCCAATTTTGGTTCCACTGTTCTCAAGAGTCTGTTCCGATAGGCCACCGGGATAAGGTGCTAGGACGGTCCCATCCAGCAAGAATGAAGGCGAGATTGACAACTTAACATTAAGAAGTTATGTACCTACCATAACGCTTCCATGTTAGTTGTCTTCTTCGCCTTCTTTTCGCGCCCCTCCCTCCTTCCCCCAAGCCTGGACAGACCGACCGGAATTCTTTGTGTTTCTTCTTCTGAAATTTGTTACTCCATTTTTGGAGGCTAATATTGCTTGGTATAGCTACCAAACGAGATCTGAGTAGTTACCGCCTAGCATTGTGGGATATAGGGGAGCCTCGAGCCGGTGGAATTAGCTCTCGAGCTTTTTAGTATTGGCCGAGTCGGAGCCGAGGATCGGCTCCGAACCCATCCAGCAAGAAAGAAGGCGAGAAGAAGACAACTAACATGGAAAGTTATGGTAGGTACATAACTTCTTATTATATCCTATGGGTGTGGTGTAGAAGGCTGATGCCTTTTGACATGGATGGGATTCCTTGAGTTATTAACTGTGTTAGCTAGCATTGTCTGAATAGTGTTCCTGCATGGATAGGGAGCTGTCTACATAGGTGGCAAGAACTCTGATGACCACATCAATCTGAAGTGGGATGCTTTAAATTTTTTAGCCAAAGGAGACAATCCTGCACTTGTTGATATTTTATTTGTTGATATTTAATTTAAACTTGTTTCTACCTAATACATTGCTGATTTTCATAGTTTATCCCTTGCTGTAGTAACACATTTACAGGTATTGAAGGGAATGATGATTCCCAGTTTGCAGTCTTTGGCAAATTTAGTTAAACATATGCCTGAATTACTGGTGTGGAGATCTACGAATTTGATGCCAAAGAGAAGGGGTCCCAGTACAACATATGGGCCTGTCTGCATTTAGCTCCTTAAACTTGTATACACTTCTAAAAGGCCTGCAAAATAGTTTCAGTGACTGTCCAGTTACATCGCTTTGGTCCTTTTAAACAACTAAACAATTGCCACAAGTTGTTAAATTACACAGTTGGGACCACTACATGCAGAGGAGGAACAATGTTTAAAAGAAGGCTGGATCTGAATGAGGTATGTAATGGTTGACTGATAATGACTGGATATATTAAAAGTGATTTATAATGTTTGCAGTCATAGTTGCGTTGGCACGGTTTGTAAGGTGTAGTGTTTGCAACTGAGATTGTGCTGCTATGATGCATTTTCATTTCTATAAATGTAAGATTGTCTGTGTCACACATGCTAATTTCTAAGGTGACCTTTTCCTGAACTAAAATCAAAGACATGAACACTGCCTTCAAACAAATAGACTGGTTATCTTTATGTTGTAGCACTTATCCCAACATAGCTCTAAATTACTTCATCTCCATCCTGTTCCCAGTACAAAGTATTCCTCCAATCACTAAAAGGTGATTGAGTTAATTTATGTCCCTGGATAAACAATGAAATCGCAGTAGTAATGAAGTGCAGTAACATTGCGTGGTAAGCATAGAAACAGAATACTCAATTGCATGAACTATGCCTGAAACAGAGGAAAGAAAACTAGAATAACAACCAACTGCAGACCACCACTGCCTCAAAACCAATCTTCTGGAAAGCAAATAAAATGGCTAACTAGGCAAATCTCAGGTTTATCACCCATATTCATAAAAGTTTGTTAATTTTGTAAACTTTCCAGATAACTATAAAGCTTTTTTCATTTTTTTAAATACAGAACATAGTGGAGAATTTTTCAAACATAGATAGCAACAACTACACTACTCCATGCAGTATGTCACCTGAACTGTATCCAGCACCTGAATATGCTTTCTTCAATTTTAGGGAAATTACAGTAAGTGAAATCAAAAACATTAAAAAATATAGCCAGTTCTCTCAAGCATTCCATGCTTCACCTAACTTTCCTCAGTACCGCTACTGAAAAAATTGCTGTACTCCTTATTTTAATGTATAATCTTCCTTTACTACAAGAATACTACTTGCTTCCTTTAAGCATAGTACCATCCCTAAAGTACCTGCACCCAATGAACTAAGACTATACATCCATTTCAAACCTTTGCCCAATAGCAAATGTTTTGAAAAACCTCAGTATAAAAAAATCTTCAAACATCGACAGCTTTGGATTTGTATCTGATTGTCAGCATGGTTTCCGAAATGCCTTCAGCACCACAGTAGCTCCAGTTACAGCAACATATAAAAGAGGGCCCTATTACTGTTGGAGTTCTTGAGGCGATGACTAGAGCTTTTGAGACAGTTGACCACCATCTGCTAAGTAAACTAGACTTTAGGGATGTTTAGTTTAAAAACTACTTTACAAGTAGAACCTTCCCAAGTGTATTCTTAACGGTCAACTCTGAGGAAGGAACTCTTATTTCTGGAGTTCCACAATGCTCAGTACTAGGTCCCTTTCTTTTTTCTTTATTCATCAGTGACCTTATCCATGACCTTCAACATCTAGATGTCATAGATGCTGCTGATGATTTACACTTGGAAAACCACAAACACCACACTGAGCTGCAGCTTAAACCATAAAAAAGCTTTACTGATATTTCAGTGTGGCCTGCCAATTACAAACTACTAATTAACCCTAAGAAAACAAATGTAATGTTTTTGTTTGCATCACCTCCGAAACTGTCACATCTACTAGCTATACAATGTAAAGACAGTCTAGGTCACAGTATACCAAATGTATCTGAATACAAATATCTGCATCTTACACTGGATCCTTTCCTTAACTTTAAAGACCATACAATGTTGTTAACAAAGTGTTTAACCATCTTAAACTTTTCTGTAAAATCACAAACCTTCTTTCACCACTTGCTCAAACAGCAATTGCTAAAACATATTCTTCCCCAAACTGGAATGATGCCTTTCAAAAATATCCCTAAAATTCTCCTATAATACGGAGAAGTTACAAATGATGTAAATCTACAGATCCTATTTTCTACTGTCAGTCAACTTGTGCTCAGCATTGCAGTCTCCTTAAGGGGCTTACTTGTGTTCCTTTTACTAGCAGAGCAACTTTTCTGCTAAGTACGTTACTGTTTAAAATAACTGATGTGATGCTATCCGTGTCATTATTGATCATGAATGGGTCCTAGATAAGCTTGTTTCTATGGTCTAGGAGAGCCCTAGGGTTGAGCCCTGCACAGATATCGCATTCGACCTTTAAATGGGACTCTCCTAGACAGATGCACCCCTCATGCATGTCAGCAGGGACTAACGTCCGACTACATGAGGAGCAATGTCTGAAACCAGAGGGTTTGTCGGACAGTCACAGACAAGAAAAAAAAAATGCCAACCCCTCCCAACACACACACGCACACACACGCACACACGCAGGGACAAGCACTCACTCAAGGAAAGGGAGATAAAGTTATTAAGGAAGGGAAAAGGGCGGGAAGAGACCTAACGGACCAACAATCAGCTAAGGGAGGGGAGGGAACCCACTAATAAACTAAACTAACTACACTGATCTGGAAAGAAGAGAGGTGACAAAACCTCAAATTATCCAAAAAGTCTACTTAACTGACTAAAGAGCTCGAGCTGCAGAGAACATGTCTGTTCATTGTTTGCGGAAAATGAGATCCGAGGATTATGGGTAGCAGGGGTTCCTGGGAGGGGAGGAAGTCAAGCTCAGGAGCTGTCGCTTACTCTGCTGGCTCGGATCCAGGATCCATCCATGATGAATAATGACACTGGATAGCACAGATTTCAAGTTATGGTAAGTACATAACTCTTTTTTCTGCTTTCCTCCACTAAGTATGAAACTTGCATTTAAGGATCAAATCTACAGCCTCAGATCCACACAGGAGGAAAAGCTTACCCTTAACTGCCTTTGATATGAAACCAGTATAATATTTTCTAAACTTGGGCCAGCCACTTGGAATAGACTTCACAATGAAATAAAAAATGTACAAACCATCTCAGAATTCAAATTTAATATAAGGAAACACCTAAATGTAATCCTTCTTCATTACACTGTTCTTGAAGTAATTTTACGTTTTTAATTTCTCCATATCTTTTGGGTTTCTAATACCATGATGGGAATGGACCCCATTCCTAAGTCAAAGTACGATTAAAGTTCATGAAATTAGTATTGTTTCAGTCATGTCAGCCAAAAGTGCTCTTCACAGCACCCGCATTGTTCCCAGTAATGACTCCTTCTGCAATTCGTATGGGATTACATGTATTGGTAACATATCTAAATATAATTGTAGATTGTTTTTTATAAGACCCTTTGCTCCTACTACTATTGGAACTGTCTGGGTATCTTTCTTCCACATTGCTCTCATTTCTGCTTGCAAATCCTGATATTTTATGACTTTGTGTCTCTGTGTACGCAAGACACTGTAGTCACTGGGTGTGGCGGTTTCAATGATCAGTGCAGCTTTTGGTTAATTTGGTTATACCAAATTAACTTATTGTTTATGTCTTTTGAACAGATCTTTCTGCAGTCATAATTGCAGTTTTTCAGTTGCAAACATACTTGGTTTAAAAAAACAGTCTGTTTGCAGGGCTAATTCATATAAGAAACTGGTGAGGGTCTTGGACATGTATCGAAAACTGAGTTGAGAGTGGTTTGTCTACAGATACCTTAATGGTCCATTCATCAAACTAATTTATAAACCTGTGGCAGGAGGTGCCATCCAGGTCATTGCTGGAAATCATATTGAGTAATAAAAAAGAGATATTGAATCAAAGTTCAGCAAATGCCATTTTTATAAACTGCTCACCTGTGAAGGACATAAAGGCAATTGTAGTGTTGTAACTTTTACAAAGATCATGTTGAGACACTGCCAGAAAGTCATAATAGAAAAAGAAGTCTTGTTAGATGATCAACAACCGCATTCTTTTTGCTTGCCATGACTTGGTTGTTTAGGTGTCCATGCAGTCTGTCTGTCATGTATTAGGTAATGCCCTTTAAGGAGAAGTAATGAATAAAACCAATGAACTGCTCAACAATTAGGTGAATAGCAGTGAGCCATCCAAGAATTTATGAAAGGTCATAGGTTATGTGATATGTACAGCTAAAGCTCTGTCCAACCAATGGTATGAGAGGATAAGGTGATGTCTGTGAACCGGAAAACAAGAGAAGCTAAAGTTTTAGTGTATTCTGAAACTTAGCTAAGGTTTCTTCAGAAATCTTTAAGAGTTATCTAGAAATAGCTAGATAATAGTTTGTTTAAGTGGTGGCTTCATCTCTAAGAATGATATTCTTTCCAGATTTCAGTTAGACCTTTATCTTTGATTTTGAAGCAGGTTCTGTGTCTAAAACAGATGCAAACATTTATGCTGGAAATAATCTATGGTGTATTATTACAACTTATAGGTATTTTCCTTGCAGTGGTAAAGGAATTTCTGTAATATCTACCAAGAGAGTGTTAGGCAATCTGACTATGAAATTTTCCTAGTTAGTACCACCATGCTTTAGTTAGAAAAAAGATATTAATAGTTTTGACAATACTATTAAGTAACAGCTTTTCAAGCGTGTTTTGGCCTTTAGGGATGTATGGTTCAGTGTGATGAAACCGTGATTATTAAAGGCAGGTGCTAGTATTCAGAAGTAGGAAATTCTAAGGTTAGGTTATAAGAAACTGCCTTGTATAAAATTGTTAAATTTGGAAACAGGGACTGATACTGCATGGGAGCTAATGAACAGGTATGTGGAGAAATCAATGTCTGCAAGGCCATGGAACGGATTATCATGGACTTCATTAAGAGGGACATTGGCAACTTCTAAACACTCGACCCCACACAGTTTGGCCTTGTCAAGGGGAGGTCATGTCTGTTAAATCTGGTTGACTTCTTTGGGACAGTCACCAAAGCCATGGACAAGAGGAAGACTGTGCACACTGCCTACCTTGACCTGGCCAAAGCCTTTGACACTATTCCCCACTCAGGCATAGTAGATAAACTCTCAACTAGGCATCAATCCATATGTTACCAGATGGGTAGCACACTGGCTCACTAATTTGAACCTACCTAATCAAAACAGGTGAAGCCACCTCAAGCAGTAGACCCGTAACAAGCGGCGTACCCCAGGGATCAGTCTTTGGGCCTTTGTTATTCAGGATGTACTTCTCTGAGGTGCTAGCCAAAACCAGTGGGCTATGGCTGACCAAGTTTGCAGATGACTGCAATCTGGGCACAGTCGTCAATTCCCAAGTGATGTGGACGTCCTCCAAGAGAGTCTCACCCAAACAAATGACTGGTACCAGAAACATGGCCTCAAGCTGAATGCCAAAAAATGCATCATTATCCCCTTTGGGGGGAGAGTGACGTCCCCACATATCATCACATCAATAACAATCCCAAGTACAGAATCAGTAGTGAGGGATTTGGGCACCCAGGTTGATAGCAACCTGGCTTTTGACCACCATGTTGCTTCCGTTGTACAGAAAGCTTTCTACATGGACCATCTCATAAGCAAGGGTATCTCATCCAGGGACAAAGAGGTCATAAATCCTTGTATTCTTCCCTTTATAAGGCCAATTATTGAGTACAACGCCCCCTTTAGCATGTACCTCGCAAAGCACATGCAGCAGCTGGAGAGACCACAGAGGTTCCTCACCAGGTGAATCCAGGCCCTTAAACAACTAGCCTACACAAACAGGCTAAAAGCCCTGTCACTGTACTCATTTTCTTACAGATTCCTCAGAGGTGACCTCTTTCTGGCATACAAAGCAATTTCAGACCCCACCTTGATGGGACTGCTGCATATCCGCAAGTCAAGCTCCACTCAAGCAACCCATAGACAAGACCTCAACCTGCTCCGTGATATCAGTAGGACTTGTTGGTGGGACAGATTTGTGTCCCAGAGACTCCCCCATCTGTGGAATAGACTGCCTCTCTATATCAAGCAGACATTATCTCTTAAGTGCAACCTGGATAACTGGATGGAAAACAGAAAATACACTCCTGGGATTCCACCTGTGTCCCTGCTGGACAGGGGCTCTGGGTGCTAACTTGTCTAAACATGGGCTAAACTCTTGGCTAGGCTTGTAAGAGCCTCAGGGCCGATAGCCTAGTAACCTCCTGTGAACCACTATATCTGGTTTTCTAGCATCTGTCTCTTGAACTGTTGGTAATGGGTGACCCCATGTGATGTAAACCTCATAATTTTCTATGATGCTTTGTGGCTCAGGTTTCCAGTATTTTTTCAGCCACTTCAGTACCATAATTTTTGCACAATCCCCAGTGCAACTGTCTTGCCACATTATTATGCCTTTCAGTATACAGTCCTTCTGCCATTAATATGTCACAACCAGCAACGAGGTGTACTACCATCTCCAATTCAGTTTTACAAAACCTACATTTGTCTGTTTCTCCCACATGTTCAGTGGACTTGGTAAACCAGCGTGTACATAGCCCATTATCTTGGGCTGCCAATATTAACCTTTCATCTCTTGGTTTGAATTCGCCTCTCCTTAGCCATTCCTGTGTTCATTGCTGATCAACATGAGGTTCTTCCAGAAGTTTTCTATTCTTGCAACTATATGTATTTTCGTCATTTATCTTGTCCTTCACCTTATATTCTTTCTTTCTTTTGTTTTTTGGCACATTCATTTGCTGCCTGAGTTTTTTTCTACTTTTGGTTTAATTTCCATTCCTGCTTGATGCCTATATGCTTCTGCTATATTAAGCAGAGAAGTCATCTTGGATTTATTCTCCTCATGTTTCAAAACATTCACTACGTTTGGGTCTTGTGAGGTCAGCAGATATGTGTGGAGTCCCATGATTGCAGATCTGCACATATAATCAATTTCAAGGAGGCCCATCCCTCCTTCTGAACAGGGAATATATAATCTTGGTGTGCACTGATTTTTATAAATCCATTTGGTGAGCCCGAAGCATTCTTTTTGTTTTCCTATCTAATCTATCCAACAGGTTTTGGGGCCAATCAGTGACTCCAAAACTGTACGTTAGGACAGGAAGAGCAAATTGGTTTATAGCTTGGATTTTGTTCCTAAATGTCAACGCTGTTTTCAGGATTAATTCAAATCGTCTAAAATATTCCCTTACTAAGTTTTATTCACATTTGTTCATGTTTTATTGTTGATCCTTCATCAGTCCCCAAATATTTATGCACTTCCTCTTGCTCATGTTCTTTTATATCACATTCTTGTGGCAAACTGATGTTTTTCCTGGTGCTGCAGTTTTCTTGCTTTAACGGTTGCTTTTGCACATTTATCAAGACCAAATGACATTCTTATATCATCTGAAATATTTTGACAACTTGCAGTTGTACCTTCAGTTCCTCATCTGATGAGCTATACAATATTAAATAATCGACAAAGAGAAGATGAGAAGTAGTTACACTTTGTTGTTTTTTAGGAGCCAGATTATATCCATGGCCTAAGCTGTTGAGTAGACAGCTTAATGGGTTAAGGGTAAGACAGAATAGCAGGAGTGACAGAGAGTCACCTTTGAATTTTTATCCTGGGATAATAATTTGCCCTGTATCATGGCTTAATTGCAAAGTGTTCTGTCACTGTTTCATGGTCACTGTAATATAGTTGATCAGTTTAGGGTGTATCTTGTATATTTTTAAGCACTCTTTTATCCATGAGTTGGGGATACTATCAAATGCTTCTTTGTAGTCAGTCCATGCGATACTTAGATTCTTCCCCTTTTTACAGTTCTCCACTTTGACTTTATTTAACAACAAATGATCCTTTTTTCCATATGACTTTCTCTTATTGCCCTTTTGTTCTACTGCCATAATTGAGTTTTCTTCTAAATGACTATAAACTCTGTCAACATCAATTCCCATGTATAGTTTAAACGTCGTTGGAAGGCAAGTTATTGGTCTATAATTTTTAGGGTAGCTTGAAGGCTCACTCTTAAGTAGGAGCATTGTTTTTCCTGTTAGCCAGATTGGTGTCTGTTTGGGGGTGCGCATGTAAATAGTACTTACTAATGGCTAAATCTTCGTGCAAAGATGTTAATAATTTTTAACCAGAAGTAAGGTAGTGCATCTGGGCCTGGGGTTTTCCAATTAGAGGCTTTTCTTAACTTTGTTTCAGTTTCTCTGGCTGTTACTTTATCCCATTTCAGTGGTGCAGCGGTAGTGTTGTTGCCTCACAGCAAGAGGCTCTCCCGTTCGATTCTCGGCTGGAGCACCTTCTGTGTGGAGTCTGCATGTCCTCCCCGCAGTCGAGTGGCATTCGAAAGACATGCATGACTGGGCCTGCCTTAGTTGAAGGTTGGTCATCGGGCTGGCACCTCGGCACCATAAAGTTCTACTGCCAATCATTAGTGGACCGGATTTCCTCTGTGGCGACCTCTAATCAGGAAATGCCGAAAGAAAAACAACAACTTCAACCTTTAAACTTCTTAGTCTTTCTTTTATTTCTTCTGTCCATTTAGTATCTTCATAGATACTTCACCAAAGTGTATCTATTTCTTTTTTTTGGGCGGTCTTTCAGTTCCTTTTACCTTGTTTCCCAATTCTCTATAAAACTTTTTTGGGTCATTAATAAATTGCTTATTTTGTATTTTTCCTTTATTCAGTACAAAAAAAAGGGAGAAAAATGCCCCAAAGTACGCAAACCACAAAAACAAATGCACAAGAATAACAAAGGGGCACTGGAGACCACAAAATACGAGGGTAAAAGAATGAACTTTTATTTTATTTTTCAGTAAAAGTTCATTTTTTTGTCCTCATATTCTGTGGTCTGCAGTACCCCTTTGTTTTTCTTTTGGATTTACTTTTCCATTATATTTATCTGTGTAAGTTTTTCCCCCGGTGCTGAGTTTTTTAGTTTATTTGCGGTAGTGCAGGATAGATCCTGGTCTGTTCTAGTAGTGCATATTGCTTTTATCACATCCATCTTTCTTAGTATTTTTGTTGATCTGTTCCCTCTTCTATATTTTTCTAACAGTGCTTTATAGTTTTCTCTATTCGATACTTCCATGATGGTATTCGATTTCTCCCCTTCCTTTACCTCACTACCCTATGTTCTTATGATATATCCTATTTACTTCTGTTATATTGCATGGATCTCTGTGGACAGTCCTAATTACTATGTTCATTTGTTTTATCAAACTTTTGACTTTTTGGGTTTTATTGACCTTCTGCAGTTCATTGATCTTAATATGTCTGTGTATTAAATAAAGCAACTGTTCTCTTTGCTCATTTCCTTCTAAACTGAGGGCACATTTTTTGTTTGCCATTCCTTTGGGCATTCTATAGAAAGTTCTTTAGTATCTTCCTGTGGCACATTCTCTTCGATTTCATCTTGTGCAATCTGTTGCTCTGTCATATGGGAGCTCATTAGCCTATCACTCCTCAACATTGACTGCATCAGCGTTTCCACAGTTTCCTGTTCCTTCCTTTGCTGTCCAGCTTCAAGTGAATGTTTGTGCTGGTTTCCTGTGGAAGGCTCCAAAACACCTTCATTTGGCACCCGACCAATTGCTTCCCATTCTACTGGTTTCCCCTTAATTTGGATATCCATTGCTCTATCCTGTTATGGTGCTTTCTGAATTAGATTTTCTACACTGGATCCTTCACTTTGCAGGTATTGTATAACCTCAGTCTCTGTTTCTTTAACTTCTCCATTTCTAATCTACTTTTCTACTGTTCCTATTTGTCTTACTTTTTTGTATTGTAAAGTTTTCCATGTGCGGATTCCTTTGCCTGTATTTCTCTTCAAATATCTTTGGTGCTCTTTTTGTATTGATTAGCTTTGCTTTCTCCTTTGCATGTATATTACACCATATTAAATCTCTCTTTCCCATGTCCATGTTTCTTCTTCAGATGTCTCCTGATCTTCCTGCTTCTCCTTACTCTATCATGCTGTGATGTAACCTGTTAGATCTTCTATACCAAATCCTTCACTCCACAGGCACTCCCCAACTTCAACTTCTATTATTTAACTTCTGCTTTACTAATCTTCTTTTCTTCAGTCCCTCTTTGTGATACTGTTTTTATTGTGAAATTTTCCATATCTGCATGCCTGTATTTCTCTTTGAATATCTTTGGGGTTGCTTTCTTTATATTGATTAATTTGACATTCTCCTTTGCATAAATATTGCACCATATCAAATCTTTTTCCCATGTCCATATTTCTTTGTTATACTTTTTCAAAAATTTCTACATTTTGTTGTTTTATATTTTTTCACTTCTTCAGATTCCAAACAATTCAAAGTTTCTTGATCTATATACTGTTTTTCACAAATCTGTTGTATTAGTGAATACACATTTATATTTGAAGCTTCTGACAGTTTTTCATGTGGAAGTATTTTTTTCCTTTTATTTTTCTCTTTATAGTTATGTATCTTGTAGCTGGAAATTCTGGGCTTTTTGCGAAATAGTAACAATACATAATTGCTTTCTCATCTTCAATAGCCCACTTAATTGTCTTTGTGGCTTTTCTTTGGCCTATCAGTTTTTGGGATTTTTGTGGATTACTACTTCCTTCAACAATGGGGGGGGGGCATCCTCCCCCTGGGCCTGGCCTGGCTCCATTGTAGGAATGTTTCCGTATTTTGAGGATATTGGTGTCTTTTCCAGTCCTGGCATTAATTGTTCACCTTTGTGGATAATCTGATGCATATTGAATGTATCACATTAATAGTGAATATTGTTAATTGCTGTTACTTCATTGACAGTAAAGCTGAGTTTGTTGCTGAAAAGAGCCAGTGGACCAGCCCACCTACATAGTTAACAAATGGAAATAAAATAAAATAAAAAGTTAGCCATTTGGCTAGGGAAAACTTTTTCCCCAAAAATTGACTTCAGTCATTGGCAGGCTTCTAATTGATAAACAGTATTATAGTTTTTCATACAAATCGGGTCAGCCTTTCTTTGGAAAGTAGAATGATTTGAGGATCTTTCAGAATGAAAAAACAGAGGAGCATAATTTTTTCAGCCTTTATGTAGCTTGAAGCTGTAATAGTAATATTCATTGAAAACCCATGCCTGTGGAATATCAACAAGAGTTTTCATATGGAATATGCATTGCTTTATTGAGCAGAATAGTACCCCACATAGGCAGGAATATGAAAAAAAATCAATCAAGACAGAAAAAAAACATTGTCCACTGCTTGCCAGATTTGTTTATCATAATATGGAGAGAGCACCGAAAGCTTACTGCTTTAATTTGCATTTGCTATTTGCCTAGTACATTGTCATTTTGTTGACATCATGGATTCCTGTTGCTACATACAGCTCATGTCAGTGCATGTTAACATTATGCACTGACTTAAAGTTGTTTAGTTAGGCAGGATGTTTATAAGACAAGGAGCTTCTGGATTTTTACAATAATTAGCTGATGTGAGAATATGAGGAAACAAATGTAAAGATGTATGACAAAGGTAGCAAGTGGAATTGCCGGATCTAGATCATAAGAGCGAAAGTGCACAAACATTGAACGTCATATTGTGGGGGGCTGCACCCCCACACCCCCCACTAAGTATATATTCCAATTCTGAAGTTGCACTACAGTGAGCAAAGGGCAAATATTCCTATCCTCACTGTACTGCGACCCCAGAAAAAGTGTTTCGATGTCTGGCATTTTCGATCATAAGAGCGTTTGTTCTTTTGAACTTTTGCCCTTATGATATAGACCCGAATTGCCACCCCATAAGTTCCCAGGACACTTGCTTCATAGACCTGTGACAGCACTGGCACTTAATCTTTGCTGTTTAGATGTGGTAAGAATGTTTGCAGCCACACAAAAACACATACCATACAACAGAACATTTTGCACTTAGAATGTTTTCTTACTGTGTATTACAAGTGGATAGCTGTAGTTACTGACAAAGGACAAGGCTTCCATTGCTCCTGGACTTTTAATGTGCTGCTGCAAAAAAATGAATTCCCCACTACTAAAGCTGTGGCTCGCTGTTCTAACAGATGCATCTTTTAACACTGTGGGCATGTCAGACGCATACATTTTATTAATTGAAAAAGTGCAGGTCCAAAGTTCAAGAAAAAATGGGCATGTGAAGTGTTCTAAAGACTGTGTGGTTTTCTTCCAGGATCACTGAGCCTGATCATGGTGCTTTGTAATATCAGTGTGCACTTTGTATGTTCAGGACAATGTTTTTATGCAACTTTGTAACCATATTGATTTTCAGATGATAATTGCAAGTAGAACATCTCTGAAGTATCACCAGCTAGTATTTGATACATTGACTGGTTTCATTGCATAGCAGCTGTTAAACTTTGCACCACAGGGATTAGATTGTTCTAAAATGACCAAACCTGCAAGAAGGCAGATGAGAAATTCAGTAATAGTTATATGTTAAGAATAAAGTATGTCTCTTTCTGCAACATTAATCAGACAGCCCTCTGTACTTGTACTAATAAAAATGTGTAGTAGTAGGTTCTACGTAAGTATTGGAGTTTTAGTACAGTCCAGCAAAATCATTCCCCCTATGTTAGCTTTAGCCAGTTCTTAGCATTGCTATGAGTACAAAAACAGTGAATGATTGGCAAAATAAAATTGGAAATATGCTGTATAATTTGGGCTGCCAAACATACTTCACTCTTTTGTTTCTACATACTGACTGATATACAATCTCTGCCCAGGTCAGTAAGTTCTTTGTATTGTACTAATGCAGTAGACCAATATCTAAACTATTTATTCTCACCCACTTGCACAATGTCTAGCAGTAAGGAAAGAATGCAGAACACTGCAATGATTCTAGGGGTAAGCATTTTATAGGTTGGTAATAGGCTATCGGCCCTAGGGTCTATACAAGCCTAGCCATAACAATTCCCTGGCTATTTCTTCCCACAGTATTTACTTCCCTGGACCCCTGTCTAGCAGGGCGACTGACGTGATCCCCGGGGTGAATTTCCTATCTCCCATCCAGTCGTCAAGGTTCCTTTTGAAGAGGGCCAAAGAGGCGCTCTGCTTGACATGTATGGGCAGTCTATTCCAGAGTCTGGGGAGTCTCTGGGTCAGGAACCTATCCCTCCAGCATGTTTTGTTCATTGTGATGACAAGGCTTAGATCCCTGGAGCATGTGTCTCTGAGGGATTGGGATTTCTTTAAGTGTAGCATGTCCAATAGCTCTGGGTTTGACATGGCCTTGTATGTTAAGCAGAGATCGCCTCCGAGTAGACGATATGCGACAGAGTATAGGTGCAGTTTTTTTTAGACTCTCAGCATAGGGCATCTGCTTCAGGCCTGTGATTCTTTTAGTGAGGTATTTCTGTGGCCTTTCCAGTTGTTGTAGATGTCTTGAGAGGTACATACCAAGTGGGGCATTGTATTCTATAATGGGTCTAATCAGGGATGAGTACAGTGGGACAATGACCTCCTTTTTTCTGGATGAAAAGCCCTTAGTGATGAGGTGTGTCACATAGAAGGATTTCCTGACTGTTGTGGCGATGTGGTTATCGAAGGTGAGACCACTGTCCACCTGTGTCCCTAAATCTCTTATCACACTTTTGGTGTTTAGTGTACTGCCACCTATGTGGTAATTCACGGGTGCATGTTTTCCCCCAAAGGGGATAACTATACGTTTCTTGGCATTGAGCTTGAGCCCATGGCTGTGGCACCAAGCATCTGTTTCTGTAAGGCACTTTTGTAGAATATCCACATAATTTGGGGATTCGATAATGGCTCCCAGTTTGCAGTCATCTGTGAACTTTGCTAGCCAGAGTCCCTTAGTGTTGGCCTGTACTTCAGTGAAGTAGATGGCAAACAAAAGCGGTCCCAACACTGAACCCTGAGGTACTCCACTTGTCAGTTGTCTGGAGCTGGATTTGGAGTCTGCTACTTTTACAGTCTGGGTTCTGTCAGTAAGCCAGTTGCAACCCATTGAATGATGTAGGGATTAATGTATGCTTCACCATGTCTTATTTGGGTGTGTTGACTGCCTTTAAAAAAACAAATAGAACAGTCAGCAAATGGCACTTCCATTCCATAGCTGCATTTACTAGACTTATAATAGTTGCAACAGTCATGGAATTCCAGGCAAGTTCTACCCACCCATTTCTCAGCAGGAAGAGTCTCTTCACATAGATATAGCCTAAATAAATAAGTCAGAAATTCATATTATATAACAGCATTCTTCGATCTTTTTTAAAAGGTTTCTAGAGACACATAACTGTACTGTGTGATGTATAATCATTATTAGTGCTGAAAGACTTCAGTGAAGATCCTGGATATTGCTAGACATGATAGTCATCATTTTATACTTAAGATTGCGATCAGAAGTGATGGGGACTTAAGCATTTATGTGGAAGTGTGTGTATTGACTGGGATCTTTGACGCTGATTGTAATGATGAGCGTTTACCCTGAGTTGCTACAGTAGAAGAAAAATCTGATTTCTCAGTCATGTAGATGGAATGTTGTGCTGGCAAACAGTATTGATATTTAGTTAATGTTCCCCTATAGTTATGCCACCTTGTATTATGGAAAGGAAAAGAATTGACTACCAAGGGGTCTGAATGTTGTTTAAAAAAAAGTATTACTTAAGACACGGTTAAGCATACATTAATAGAAAAGAAAACAAACCATGTTACATTTTTTCATTTGCCTATATTATGCATTACATATATGTTTTCTCTTTATAATTGTCATTCAGCCCAACATCACCTAAATTACTCAGTTCCAGCCTTCCTTTAAACGTCGCTCCTCCTCCTGAACATTATTTGCATGTATTATTCTTACAAATTCCATTAATTTCTATGTAGTTTGCTCTATCTTTTTCTAAAGATCCTACATCAGTTCTTTGTTTCTTTTACAATATTCATTATTACAAATACAGTTGGTTTAGGTTTTGATTTCCATTTTATAGTGATTGCTTTTTTGACAGCCAATAGAATTAAACTTAATAAGGCCTTGCTCTGTCTAGACAGTTCAGATACTGTGTCCCATCTTAAAAGAATATTTTCTTTAGTTACAGCCATTTGTTCCCCCCTGTTTATGACCATGTAGGGAATTATTAAAATTTACCAACTCATTATACCCCCTAAAAAATGTTCCTGGTTACCTCTTTCTTTCCCCTCACACCCCCAGCATTTGCGATCTACTAGAGGAAAAAGTTCTTTGAATTCTGTTTGGGGTATAAAAATACCTATGCAAACACTTCCATGCAAAACTCCTAAACCTTCTGGACTTTGTTGCATACTTGGACCTATACATATGTCCAACTATATTCCCCTTGTAAATTGCTTTTTCAGTCTGTCTTCCCAATATTTTTTTAACCTCTTCTGATTCTTATCATACAATATTTTATATGCATACTAATTATTACTTTGTAATAGCAGCTTCTGTTCTAGATTAAACTAAAAACTCTACCAGAGCAGGTCTTTCACGTAGAACTCTGCTATAATTTCTGTTTGCCTATACTCTTGTAAGGAAGGTAGTCTCTAATATGTAGCCCATACCTCTTCTTGGCCTCATCCCACTCTGTCTTCCCCTTTCTAGTGATTTGCTCTCAATACCTTGGTTCATTTGCCATTTTTCTCTGGTGAATTGTAGTATTGTCTAACCTTTTTGCCTTTCACCTACTTGCAGTCATCTCTGTTGCCAAAATGTCCTTTTTCCATTCTCGTGCTAGCTTAGTTTTTAGAATATTTTTTGTAACTTTTTGAGTATAATATTCTGTATGGTTGTGATGCCCCTGCACTGGCTCAGTAATTAAGGAGCCTCAATCCTCACCACTGACATTAGTGAGGGACGTGCACATTGGGAGGGTGACAAGTACACACGCAGTACAGTACAATTTCCCTTAAGAGCCCACAGAGATCACAGTCAGTCTGGGGCTGGTTTCTCCCTCTCTCTCCAGATCCCCAGTAAGACTCCCCACTGGCACATCTATAAGGTTAAGATCTCAACCGAGTGGTAAAGCCAAAACCTCCAGCACTCTGTCTGTCCAATCAGTGCTTTGTGTCCCTGCCCAAGTAGCTGACACACACACACACACACAAACACTTTGAGATTTGATTTATATACAAACACACAGACACTCCTGGTGAAGGCTGGCACAGGTTCACTAGCTTTGCCCCCTTCAAGGTCGTACCAGCTGCTACCAACCACTCTTTATCAGCTACTATAAGGCCCTTCCCAAAGGGGTGACAAATTCTACTGTGTAATGTTGCTATTATCCAAATTGTAAGTGTGACCAACAGCAAGGCTATTTAAGAGTGGCCTGTACTATGTCACCAAATACATGTGCAAGTACGCTAAGAGCTTACATATCTCTAAACAAACCAGCCACAATTAAAAGGTTTAAATATATTTAATAGTAAATAATAAAAGAACAAGACAATAGTAACTCAACACAGTGACAACAGAGTTCAGAATCACAGGAAATACTTTAAAACCACATTGCAGGACAGTCTCAAATAAATATAGAAAATATCTAAACTAATCTTTACTGTATTCCTATTTATATCTAAAATATACTATGCCCTAAATGACGTACCTACAGAGGCAGACAAATACAGATGAGATGTGCTTGATGAGAGGATGTTTCTAGGTCCAAAGACAAATACAAAATGCACAGACTTTCTCTGAGAGGGAGTTCTTAAATTAATACTATACATTACTGCTGGGTTAGCTGGATGACATCACTATTTGACACCTCTGCCTTCATTTCCCAGGCTAACGGAAACTTAAAATTTAGCACCTTTGTGTCAGAAATACTTCTCTTAGAAACTTGCCTGGAACTGAAAGTCATAAAAGAATTGCACACTTTTATCTTTGAAACCTGTAATTATTTCTGTTTCCAGACAATAGAAAGAATTTCTAGCTGCAGACATTCAGTCTCCTAGTTAAGATAAATGCCATCGTAAACAATTCACTTATTTTCTTAGAGTTTGCAAGAGTTAACTCTCTTATTTTCAGTAGGGTATACTGTGGTTGCACTTTTGAAGCTGAACACATAACATACAGTTTTCTTACATTTGTAGGACAGGCATACAAATCATATTACTATTCACAAATGACATAGAATTATTTACAAAATTCCAGCTAGCTGGACTGGCAGCCTTCACAGTGGTTCTCCTTAAGAATCTACATCGAAAATACTGCTTTCCTTATTTCTTGAGCCCCCCCACACACACACACACACACACTTCTTCATCCTCATTCCTTTCCACTTTGAATTAACACATTTCTGCTTGTGTTATGTATATGAGCCTTAACTTTGTAACTCTAAGTAGTCCTTCTGATCAGATAATCTTAAACCACTTTGTTCTTTTGGGGGGGTGGATCAACGTATCCCACTTAACTCTTGCCATCATCTCCTTCCAGATAAATTTCTTCAACTGTTTATTAATTATTGCCTACAACTTCTCCTCTGGTTGATAAAAATTTGCCTGACCTGTATATAAAACTAAAGGGCTAAAAACACTTTCATTGCTTATATTTTACTGTTTCATATCCACAAATAAGAGCTTCTAGTTTCTCATTTTTTTTTATTTTCATCATATTTAGTCTCTTCCCAAATATCCTGCTGCTATAACAGAAGCTCTTTTAATCCATGCTCCTAAATACTTCAACTTATCATGTTCCCATAAATATTGTTAAAGCTGACCCACATTAGTGTGTGGGTACATAATTTATCGCTACAGCCTTTGTTTTATCTTCATTAATTTTATATCTCAAAATGTTCCACAACACCAAAATGCCCTTTTCTGGATTTATCAAGTACAAAATATGAAATAAAGCCAACTTTTCTTGATTACCATACCAATTATATTCCTAAATTTCTGCGTTACTTTCTTTGCCAGTGGTTCTAAATATAAAGCAAATAACAAAGGGGAAAGAAGACACCCCTGCCTGGTTACTCTGTTCAGGCATAACTTATTGGAGGGGAACCCTCCCACTTTAACTCTTTCCTCCAATTATTTATTTATCCTCCTAACTGACCTGAAATGGGAAGCCACGGTGGTGCAACGGTAGCGTTGTTGCCTCACAGCAAGAGGTTCTCCCGTTCGATTCTCGGCTGGAGCGCCTTCTGTGTGGAGTCTGCATGGTCCTCCCCACGGTCGAGTGGCTTTCAGAAGACATGCGTAGAATGGGTGTGCCTTTGCTGAAGGTTGGGCGTCGAGCTGGCACCTCGGCACCCCTAAAAAGAATCTACTGCCAATCATTAGCGGACCAGAGTTCCACTGTGGCGACTCCTAACCGGGAAAAGCCGAAAGAAGAATATGATTGTGTCAGGAAATGCAAATGCTTCTATTGCCCTACTCATAAAATCAGTTTTACTCTGAATGCTTTCTGTGCATCAAGATCCACCAGTAAGAGTTATTTTCTTACATTCTGGTCCCTCTGGATCATCAGTAATGTTAACAAATATTTGCCTTTCCTCTACAAAAATGCACTGATCCATATCTCTCATTTTTGGCAACACATTTGCCATTGTTTAGTACAGAAATAAATGGTATTTAATTGTGGTTTAAATTTGAAATGGGTCTGTATGAAGCTGCCTCTTTGGGTAATACAGCCACCACAGCTTTATTCCCAGGTGCTGGCATTTCCCTTCTTTTTAAAAATGCTGTTAAACACAATCTGATAGATCTTTATCATTTTCTTCCCTCCCAACTGCCAGACTTCCACTGGAATACCATCTGTTCCTGGAGACCTCCCTGCATATTGATTGTTTATACATTGTCATTTTTGTCTCCTCTCCTAGCTTAATTATTAGTCACTGAGCCTCATCTTCCTCTAACCTTGTCATAATTAAGCCTTCCATAAGTGTTTCCATTTGTGCTCTTTCTTGGCTTCCACAGTCTTCTGCTTTATACATACTTTTGTACAATTTTCAAAGCATCTCTAATGCCTCTATAAGTTCTCTGGTGATTTGTCATGTCATAGGTTCCCTAAATTTGGCGACAACCCTTTCTGCTTTTAGTTGCCTAAATTGTGCTAAAAGGTCTCATGAATATTGTCCAAATCCTTCTGTACTTTCTCTTTAGCAAGCTGCAGTTGCTCCTTTCTTGTTCTCTGAGATTCCCTTTTTTTCAACAATACTTTGTACGGAATGTGACTTTCATAATGCAATGGGAATTTTCAGAGGAGCTAGACAGCTTAACTGTAAAGTAGAAACACTTTATGCCCTTAATGGAAAAGTTGGTTACGCCATTAGATTCTCAGACAATTTTTTTTTTAATCAAAAGCTCTGCTAAGAAATAGCAAAAGGTAGCTTGGGTAAGTTATTTGTCAGGGTTTGGTTGTGCCAGCTTTTGTGCTTACTCGACTACTTGTGTATTCATCAGTGGATTATCGGCATCTTGTGATGCATCAATATTCATATGGCCACTGTTTGTTATTGAACCGGTTAACTAAGGTTTTATTTATTTATTTGTTTTATTATTATTATTTTTTTTTTTTTACCTTTTGTCTCTGTGTGTAATAACTTTTTTGCTGTCTTGTTTTTATGATGACCAGTGATTATTTAAAAAGGTGCAGCAGTGGTTAAATTACATACTTATCAGAATTATAAACCATTAAATTGAACAGTGTATACTATAAACTTTGCCAATGTTTGTATATGGTAAGTTTCTAGAAGTGTACCCTTTTTTTACAGGCATGATTTAAAACTGCTGACACATTGTTAGCTAGCAGCAAATGTGTCTGACACGTGGAAGTTGCCTATGTTTCATGTAGCTCCTGCATCAAGGGTTACTTAGAGATGCTGGTGTGATATTATCCAGTCTAGAAAAAAAGATCGCAATCCCTGTGCTGGCAGCACTTTTTGGGGATCCTTGGCTAAATAACAAACCAAGAAAAATTGTGGTGAAACCAAGTGCAGCAATAAGTTGAATTTGACATACATACAAACATGCCATACTCTTTCATTTCTAAATACTGACAGATCACACAGCCTTGGGAGTAAGGAGAAACTTCTCACTCCTGTTTTTCTGAGATCTTGCTAAATTCAGTACATGCTCGTTGATTAAACACAGGAACACTGTTAAAGCAGATCAGTAATATTCCTGTTTGACTATATTTGCTATGATCACATTATAGCTTTTTATCTACAGACAAAACTCTTTGTCTAGGTATCTGGCAAGTTTTTTTTTTTAAACGTGTAAATTTAGGACAAATCTAACCAATCTACTGGACATACCTAGCAGACATACCAAGATATGTTAAATTCATACATCATATTTACTTCTAATTAAGTTGTTTTAACAAATATTTTTAAATACGAGTGTATGAAAATGTCCGTGTAAGAAGTCCATCTTAGTGCTGCTGTTAGGTCTGCCATAGCTGCGTTATCTTACTAATTCCTATCCTTGCTTTGTCCTAAGAAGCTTTGAGCTTACTGAATTGCTCTGTACCACTGTCTCATTCAGCTTTTTAGGAGTCTTCCACCCTTCCATGAAGTAGTAGTCTTGTATTCTTACTAATAGTCTGGCAGTTAGCACGGAGAACTAAGGCTGGCAATTATTTACAAGCTTTCATGTAGTCCAAGGTTTGATTTCCCCCATCTTCCATCTATTGTGTAACTTTGAACAAGTCATTTAACCAGACAGTGGTTTGGTGCAGTTGCCAACTGGACTTGGCTTCTCAGTGATTTCCAAGAACACATAGCTAGAAACTACCTATGAATCTAACATAATAAAATAAGTAACTGCACGTTAGCAGAGTTGTAAAAGGAAACTGGTCTTTGGAGCTTAGGTCTGTAGTTTACTATAGTAGCAGAATTCATAACCAAACCAAAGTAGTAATATGAAATGTATGTGTTTTAGTGGGAAATGCTTCAGTATGAGATTAAGGTATGCTTTTTTTTCTTTTTCAGGGCTAAAAGAGTTTATATCAAGATCACTTTTCAAAGATGGCAAGCCTAGGATCCCATAGCCTGCATACCTTTGCAGAAGATAACAATTTGGCAGCTGTGAAAGCACTTCTCGAAAAATGCAAAGATATAGATGAAAGAAATGAGGTTTGACTCTTAATCCTTTTTTCCATAATTATACTTGTGTGTTATTTTTGTAAACAAGTCAGTTCCTTTCAACTCCACAGGTTGTTGAATGCTGTAAAGTGTGTTCAGCCTTACTTTTCATTTATTACATTTCCTTGGTTGTAGTTCTGTTGTCAGTTTTGACTGAGGTAATTGCCCATTTCATCACAGGTAAAATGCAGTTGTATGAATGCATCTGCAGGTGAGCAGACTGTTATAGGGCAAGTTTAATTTATAAACCGTTCCCGTCACATTTAAGCAGCATGTGTACATATTACAGACATGCATGCTCACTGTTCTCATGGCATATACACAGATAGGTCATATAGATACACACACTCACCTATATAAACATACTGAGGCGAACATTACTGAGTAAAATCTACTGCTACCCTTTTTCCTTCTGGTCTGGAACTGTTATTTTAGACTTTGAAAATGTGGCTAACAGTGGAGTGTATTTTCAGTGCCACTGCTGCTTTCTGTCCGTTTGTCTGGACTTTGAGAATTTTAATTGGCAGGAGAAGCCACATCGGAATGCTTGAATTATAGACTTCATGGATTTTATTTACATCCTGAGACTTTGTTCATCAAACATAATTAAATAGAAATAACATTTACAGATGTAGTTAGACTTTGCCAACATTCTGTCCATATAAAAATAATGCATGTTCCTTTCTCTGTGGAAGTAAAATAGTGTTCTGTTTTTTGTGGGTCCATTTATAAAATCTACGACTGATGCCTTGTTTCATTAGGGAAGGGGTATCTTCACAACATTGTTGTGACTGTCACTGTCCACTCTTTTAAAAGAGAGAGCGAGAACCACTGTTTCACTGTCAGCTATGATAATGTAACGTGTTGACTCATTAAAAGAGTGGTGAGTAACAGATCTTGCTATTAGATTATCAGTCTGATTTGTGGCAGAGTACCATTAATACAGGTACGGGGTACTATCATTGGAGAGGTATCAGTAGCCCCTTCTGTGAAGTATAACAAATGTGTTTCAAAAACATTTTGGTTACGTTTCAGTTGCTGCTGTTAAGCTGGCACTGAAAAGCCCTGGACTTAGAGTGAGGTGGGTAAAATCCTGGTGAGTTTGTGATTGCAACCCTGCTATATGGCTTGAAAGATGGTACTTGGATGTTGGTCATAACCCAGTATGCTAGTTTGTATTTGCTGTAAGCTATTAATGACCATCACCTTTTTACATACCTATTTAGGTAACACTGGAGTGGATTTGAGCTCCATAACCCACGCTGTCCATCACACTGGTGGCAATGGTGTGATATTTAGACTCCCTAACCTCTGTGTCCTTGTCAGAGTGGTTTGCAACAGTGTAGGTGTTTTGTAAATCAAACGATTATAGCCTGCTGAACATTTTGTTTCAGACCAAAAAGTGTGTGTAGTCTTGCAGCCACAAGGTAAAATGTATGGCAATGTACACTGCACAGCAGTTAAGTCATTGCTGTTAAGACATTGGCAAGATGAGCTCTGAGGAATATTCCAGGATTTCAGTAACAAAACTGCTTTAGGGTATAATTTGAAATTACTCCTACATAGTGGTTTGAATAAGAAAAATGTAGTATAGCTGCCTTGTGTGCAGAGTCCAACCCAATGGACATGGAGGCAGCCTGGTAGGTACTGGAGGTGTGCAGCATACAACTAAAAGACCACCCTGTGTTTCCTCAGACAATCTTAAAATTCAGTTTTACTTAGAGACTAGATGCATAGTTGGAGATGAGAAGTGAAAATGTAAACAACTGAAATAATGAAGCAACTTGAGCTGTAAAGGGAGTGTGAGATTAAATAACTTTAAGCCAGAGAGGAGGAAAGGAGGTGTTGCTATGAAATTGTGTAGAGAGAATGAGCGTATTAAAAGAAGGGGTCAGCATCTGCTTGAGCAAGAACTCCTGCCCCTTCACAAACCCATATGAATAGTAAGGGGGGAACTCAACCCTCAATGCCAAGGTCAGTACTACATTATGTTCTCAGTTCCAAGCAGGAATTTATTTATTTTATTTATTTTTATTTATTTATTTGCAGTTGTTTTACCAGGATAGGCCATTGGGCCTTGAGAACCCATTTTCAATGGAGTCCTGGGAAGAAAAGCTCCACATTTAGATTATACAGGAATTAGTAGCACACTTGATTACATGATGATTACAATGATTATCATTTGTACAAATTGGTTTTATAACACTTAATCCAGCAAGTTTACATTGAGAGTAGTATAGACACAGACCAAATATAGACAAAATCAAAGTTAGAAGGTTTTTTTTTTTTTTTTTTTCTATAGGATAGATAGAGAGCTAAGAAATTACTGGTGTAATTAGGGAGATGTATGCTGCAGGCAGGCATACACGCATGCCTTTGCTATAAGGGATTTAAAAGAAGGAGTAGAGAAATGGTATTGTGAAAAAGAGTAGGTTATGAGGGATGGGAGCAGGAGCATTCACAAGTGGATATTAGGTGAGAGTGTAGTGATTTTTTAAAAACTGGGAGGCTAGCGATTGTGCGAATGGTGGGGGGAAGGGAGTTCCATAGGCATGTAAGTGAGAAGGATAGGAGGTTTTGATAGTTTTATTCGGGCATTTCAAAGTGTGTGCATAATTGGAACCATTTAACCAATGGCATTTGGTGAGGTTTTTAACTCTTCTGTTCATGAGGAAAACTATTTGTGTTATTAGCAACATGTTAGATGGTGATTGTGTTTGCAAAGTATGCCCTTTTAGAATGTTTTAAGCTTACACATAAAACCTACAGAAGAAAATTTAGATAAATAGAATAAAATTAAAAGATAGGGTCAGCAATTTCATTGCAGAAGTAAGCACTTCATTTTGTACCAACTCACCCACCTAGAAAAATAGGGTCTACTTTATAGGTTCATAGGTTCATACTAGGCTATCTGCCCAAGGGCATTTATAAGCCTAGCCCATAGTTATGTGGCTTTCGCCACCCCTTTAGTTTGAATAAAAACTATGCCTATCATTTTGCTGTGCCTCTGTCAAGCAGTGACACTGAAGTAATCCCTGGGGTATATCTGCAATCTCCCATCCATTGGTCAAGATTCCTCTTGAACAAGGCCAGAGAGGTGCTCTGCCTCACATGTACCGGGATTTTGTTCCACAGCATAGGGAGTCTCTGGGTGATGAATCTGTCCCTCCAGCACGTTCTATTTATAACCGTGTCAAGGTTTAAGTCTCCCGCCCTTGTGGTTCTGAGGGATCTAGATTTTTTGAGGTGAAGCATATTCATCAAATCTGGGTTTGACATAGCCTTATATGTCAGGCACAGGTCACCTCTGAGCAAGCGGTATGAGACTGAATAGATCTGGAGTTCTTTCAGTCGGGCAGCATAAGACATATTTTGAGACCCTTTATCCTTTTGGTGAGGAACTTTTGGGGCCTTTCAAGCTGCAGCAGGTGTCTGGTCAGATACATTCCGAATGGGGCATTGTACTCAATCATAGGTCTAATGAGTGATGAGTACAGGGGGACGATGACCTCCCTTGATCTAGATGTGAATCCCTTCATGATCAGGTGGGCGATATAGAAGGTTTTCCTAACTACTTTAGCAACATGAGTGTCAAACGAAAGGCTACTGTCAACCTGGGTCCCCAGATCCCTGATGACTTGTTCTGTGCTCAGTGGATTGCCACCTATATGGTAGCTAGGGGTAACCTTGTTTTTCCCAAAGGGTATGACTATGCATTTTTTGGCGTTTAACTTCAGGCCATGGCTCTGGCACCAGTTATCCGTTTCTGTGAGGCCCTTCTGGAGGATATCTGTGTCAGATGTGTTTTCGACTATGGCGCCTAGTTTACAGTCATCTGCAAACTTTGTCAGCCATAACCCTCCTGTGTTTGCTTGTACTTCAGAAAAGTAGATGCCGAACAAGAGTGGACCCAGGACTGAGCCCTGTGGGACACCACTTGTGACAGGCTTTGAGTCTGACATGGCTCCAGCAACTCTGACCCTGTGGGTTCTGTCACTTAGCCAGTTTGCAACCCATCTTGTGATGTATGGGTATACATTCAAGCTGATGAGTTTTTCGATGATACCTGAGTGGGGTATTGTGTCGAAGGCCTTTGCCAGGTCGAGGTAGGCTGTATGGACTGCCTTTCCCTCATCAATGGCCTTGGTGACTGTCTCGAAAAAGTCAACCAAGTTTAAGAGGCAGGATCTGCCTTTGACAAAGCCAAACTGGGTTGGATCCAAAGTCTGCAAGTTCCCTATGTCTTTATTTATGAGTTCCATTATGATCCTCTCCATGGCTTTGCAGATAAGGCTTGTCAAGCTAATGGGGCGGTAATTTCCAGGGTCTGTGGAGGCACCGCCCTTATGAAGTGGGACCACAGTCGCTGTGCGCCACTCCTTGGGTACGTATCCTGAGGTGAGGCTAAGATTAAACAGCTGTCCAAACTGTGGGTTTAATTCATCATCGAGTTCGTGAAGCACACAGCCGGGGACACCATCCGGTCCCATGGATGCTGTGTTTTTTGCCTTAGTGAGGGCAGTTCTCACCTGGGAATGCGCTTGAAACGCGAAAAACCCGAATCCAAATAGCACGACACATAAAGAGTGAACCGTGAATACGTCAAACGTACTAAAGGACGAAATTTAAAACCATGAACCGTCATAGTCGACCAACACACTACCTACCCAAACACAATAAAAAAAACACATACATACACTAACCAAAACCCTACTAACCCTAAATTAAAGCACCATAACCCTACTGCTAACCCTACACTAAACCCCACATACACACCTATCTATGCACTATCCTTAACCCCTCCCTAACCCTAAGGTCCGTAACTACTGCACACTTCCCCTACAGAACTATACCCAAACAAACTAAATATTCCTCACACATACACTTAACAAAACCCTACACTAAACCTTACATACATTACCTACACAAAACCTTGCATACACTACCTACCTATGCACTTAAAAACCCCTCCCTAACCATAAGGTCCGTAACTATCGCACACTTGCCTTACGGTGCTATACCGCAGGTGGGCCAACTATGCAAATTCGATATTTCCACTTTCGCAGTTTCGTTCGTTTGACGTATTCACGGTTAGCTCTTTACATGTCGGGCTATTTGGATTCGGGTTTTTCAGCTTTTGAGCGTGTAAAGTAGACCCGAAAAATATCATGTTTAAAATGTGGGAAGACATTCTGTTTGGAGATCAGGTACTCAATAGTTTTCCAGAGGATATGAAGATCAGTTTGACAAAGATCAGTTTGACAGACTGAGAATATGCCTCAACAGAAAGGATGGAGAAAATGGGTGACGTGTTTAGCAAGCAGGGCACAACTGAAAAAAGAGGTTTCCTAACATTACTGGTATAAGGGAAGTCCTAGGGTACAATCTAAACCACCACCTCAGATTCCACAGACAAAATTGGAAGTCACTGGTTTGAGTACATGCCATTGTCCTGAGGTTCGATACTTCCATTGTAACTAAGTAGGAAATGCCCACAAAAATAGTATGGGGACCAAAAGCCACACAAGGGGTCTAGTAGAGATAGTACCACTGTACTTGTGGGTTGCCTTGAAACCACAGTTGCTTCAAGTTATGAGAAGGGTCTGTACCTTATTCCAGTAGAGGGTAAAGAAATTATTGTTGAGAGCTGCTGTATAATAATTGATTATTGTTAAGATTGAAGTTCAACAAGAGCATTACTTACCCGAGCTGCCCATTCCATTTCGAAACATGGTATGGATACTTTTCAGAGGCAATTGGCCAAGGTACTTTAGTACCGGGTTGGGGGTGGAGGGGTGAGCAAGGATATAAGCAGGTTGCAATGTCTGATGATATCCATCCAGACATCTTTAAAAGAAATGACTGATGATACAGTACCTGGAGTACATGCAGTTACTTGCAGCCAGACATGGAGACAAGCATGTGGAGATGTCGTAACTGGTAGACTTGGCCATAACCAACACTTCCAGTACAGGCTGATGATGTGGTTGGTTCAGGAGGGGAATACAGTCATAACAGCAAGCCAAGATCATAGCTGTTCAGGGGAAGTAACAATTTGTAGCAATAAGCCTTAGTATGAGACATAATTGTCAAAAGATGCTAGACTTACTGTGGAATGGAAGGCTGGAGAGGATTATAACAAAGTTGCAACAGGCAAAAGCTTCAGGGCAAACTTTATAAAACTGGAGGGAGGTAGCCAAGGAGGTTTCAGGATGTCAAGGGTTGAGAGTCTGTACTGTGTGTTTGGACAAAAGGTTACTGTACAGAGAATGGACTCCTTTGTAGCTAGAGGGAGAAGCAGTAAAGCAGTTTTTTAACACCTTTATTGAATTATCACGTAAGACAAAGGCAAACATACAATGTTATGTAGTCCTATCTCGCCTCCATTACTACGTGTAGGTTCGGAGCCGATCCTCTGCTCCGACACGGCCGCTTTTTGAAAGCCTGAAAACTTCTGATTGGCTCGTGGCTAGGAGGTATCCCATGATGCATGAGCACATTCCCTAGATCTCGTTGCTTCTTTTGGTTGGCCGTGGCTAAGTGATTCTAATTTATTATTATATTGCTTATTAGGAGTTTCTAGTGAAGTCGTTTCTGTCCTTGTCCTTTGCTGACAGTCTTATTGTATTTACCAATTTGTGTCTTTAACCGGATTTGACATATTGCAGTTTAAAATTACTTGGGGCTGTTGGCCGTTTAGTGTGTGGTATCCCGAGAGTGTGTGTTTTTTGGCTAGACCCTTTTAAGTTAGAGGTTTCAAGCTTGTTCCCTTTTTCCTTTCTTGCACTAGGTTCATTTAAGTTAGAGAACCGAGTAACCCCTTTATTATTTGTTGGTGATAGGGCCAGAGCTGCTTAAGTTAGAGGATCTGGTTCGTTTCTTGTTGTGCGAGTGTGTTGGTTTTTCTATCGCCATTATGTCTAAAGAACCTAAGGAACACAAGCAGTCAAGTTTTAAAAAATGTGTTAAATGTTCGCAAAAAATGTCCATCACCGATGGACATAGCATGTGTGTGTACTGCTTAGGGGATATACATTTACAAGAAACTTGTCTATTTTGTCATTCTTTCAGCCCTAGAGTACTCCAGGAACGGAAGAATAAGCTGATGTTGAAGGGTATGTTAAAGCCTTCCTGTGAGGAAGACCTAGCCAGTTCTTCTCCTCTGCTAGGTCACATTCATCTAGGAAGGACAAGACCTCTAAACGGCCTTCTCCAGCCTCAACTTCTGTCTCTGTACCTCCAAAGAAGTTGCCAAAATCGGAGTTGGTCTCTGTCTCTTCGGCTCCACAGTCTTCGGAGCCGATTGAGATTTTGGAAATAGACCCTGCAGTATCGGCACCCAAGTGTTTCGGCGCTGATCACCAGCAGTCCTCTTCGGAGCTGGTCATCGGACATTCCACCGGTCTCCCCTACTCTAAAATCGCCTATATTGCAGAGAACAAGGTCTCCCGCACTGTCCTCCAGATCCTCCAGGAGCCTATCTGAAGAAGACATCGAGAGAGTGCTGCTTAGACTCCTCAAGTCATTGGCCTTGCCAAAATGTCTGTCGGCTCCGACCCATTCGATCTCAGAGCCAACGCCTGCCACTGATCCTGCTGTCTTTCCTCCTTCAACCCAGATTGGGCCTTTGGAGCCGATATTGTCAGTACTGAATATAGTGGTGTCCTCCACTCCAGCACCCCATGTGGTTGTCTCAGAGCCAAGTTCTGCTCCAACACTCTTGGCGCCGTCTGAAGTGTCTAGGGTCCGAAGCTCTTCGGTCGGCCCCGAGGGGGACACTTGGAACCGAAATTCTTCGGTGCTGAGCCTCCCTCTTGGTGCATCAGCTCGAGTGAGCTCGGACCCTACATTGTTCTTGGAGCCGATCCCTTTGGAGCCATCGACACCTACGCTCTCTTCGGAGCCGGGGCATCGTTCGGAGCCGGAGGAATCTGTCTTTGTGAGGATGAGGAGCATGTTGGATAGTTCATCCGCTCCACGTAGAAGCACTGATGCTATACTCCCTCAAGCACCGACTACAGTCTCGGCATCCTCTCTCCCCCGGGATGGCAGAGACCCACAGCCTCAGGACCCCCATTTGGGTGGCCCACGATCTGCCGAGACCTCCCCAGAGGACCCCGCTGAAGAGCCCCCTCGGAAGAGATCATGTAAGAGGAAGCATGTAGACTCCCCTGATGAGTCTCTCACATCTGACACCGATGAGTCGGAGGGGTCACCTAAGTCATCCTCTGAAGGTGTCTGTTTGCAGACTTTTTGGAGATCCTCAGGCAGAGAGGCGGCTGGCCCACCCTTACCCTGTCTGATGAGGAGTCAGTGTTCCTGAAGGCTTTCGGGTCTCAGCCCTCAGCTTCATGGGTGTCTCCTCCATTTGATGATTTACTGGATTTTGTGAGTCAGAAAGCATGGCAGACTCCTGATGCCGTGGAACCGGTTGGTCCCCAGGAGGCCGAATAAATTTCTTTCTGCCCCTAAAGACAAAGGATTTTTATCCAAGGGTTTACCTGTTGATGCCATGGTGGTGGCGGAGGCCACTAAGAAGGAGCTAGCAGAGACTTCTTCGTCTATCCCATCCACCCAATAAGGAATCCTGAACGATGGATTGGTACGGGAGGTGTATCTTCTCTTCTGCGGCTTTTACAATCCAATCGCTGAACTATCTATCACATTTTACGAGACTTCAGAGAGATCTCCTAAAGGAGTTAGGAGATGCTCTTCAGGGTACCTCTACTGAAGCAGTCCCATCTACAGTGTCTACTCAGTTGGCTACTGTCACATCCATTGTTTACTCCTCCATACAGCTGATCTCGTATGCAGCCGATGGTGCGAGTAGGGCAGCGGGTTCAGGAGTCTCCTTAAGGAGACATTCCTGGTTGCGTCTATGCTGAGCCTTTCAAGTCTACATTCACTAATGCACCCGTGGATGGATCCTCTCTTTTTGGACCCAAAGTGAAAGATACCTTCACCAGGTGTGAACAGGAAGGAAAGACTGTCTCTGCCATGGGAGTCCATTTTATCATTCCTTCTAGACCTTACACTAAAGGTCAGAAGGAAGGTAAGATGTGGTTCAAGAAATCAGAGACCTTTCCAGGATACACAGGGTGATTCCTCCTTCAGAGGCAGGGGAGGAGGAACTAATGGTAGACATCGCCCTCGAGGCAGGCCCACAAAATCAGTGAGGTCGCGATTCCTATCAGCGTTCGTGATGTGTAACCCGACTGTGTATCTCTGGAGCCAGTCGGGGGTTGCTTGTCTTTGTACACAGAAGCCTGGCTAAATCTCACTCAGGACAAGTGGGTACAAGACATTATCACCAGAGGTTACTCTATACCCTTTTCCCTTCCACCTCGCCCTCCCAAAAGGATCCCAGATGTACCACCCGATCACAGGGATCAAGTGGCTATAGAGATAGAAAAGCTGCTATTAAAAAGAGTCATCCAAAAGGTCCCAGTAGACCAGACAGGATTTGGAACGTACTCCTGGTTCTTTTTAGTTCCAAAAAGAACAGGAGACTCGAGACCCATCTTAGACCTCAGCAGGTTAAACGAGTATGTAAAGAAGTTCAAGTTCCGAATGGTCGCTCTACAATCCATACTCCCTCTGTTAGGGAAAGATAGCTGGATGTGCTCAATAGATCTCCAGGATGACTACTACCACATAATGATGGAAGAAGCATCAAGAAGTTACCTACGCTTCCAGCTGGGAGCCAATCATTACCAGTTTCGGGCGCTGCCCTTTGGTCTCGCCACAGCCCCTCCGGTGTTCAAATGCATGGCAGTAGTGACAGCTCATTTGAGGCATCAGGGAATCCACGTTTTTCCATGTCTGGACGATTGGCTCCTGACCGCCACCACCAGGCATCATCTAATTCAATCCAGAGATTCCACAGTCAAGCTCTGTTCCCAGTTGGGAATCTATAAACTGGGAAAAATCTTCAACTTTTCCCACTCAATCTATAACCTTTATAGGAGCAAACCTAGACACAGTGTCTGTGATTGCCAGACTACCAACAGACAGATACAGAATCTTGCTCAGCAAATTTACAGGATACTTCCCCTTCAGAGTCAAAGCGAAGGTGGTGTTGCAACTTCTTGGAACAATGGCGTCGACCATAACCTTGGTACCATTAGCAAGACTACATATGAGGATACTCCAATGGCTCCTGTCATCCCAGTGGTCCTTTCAGCAGTTGCCTCTGCATCACCAGATACTGATCACAGATTCATGCAAAAAGGATCTCCGCTGGTGGATTCAGCCAGGTCATCTTACCACAGGGACTCCCTTTGTACCGCACCAACCCATTGCCACTGTGACCACGGATGCCTCCCAGATAGGGTGGAGGGGGCATTATCTAGGCAGGACTGTCTGAGGCACATGGCAAGAACAAGAGGCCCATCTGCATGTCAGTGTCCTAGAGATGAGAGCGGTGCTTCTAGAGTTGCACGCACTTCACGACTTCTCCGTGTAGGGACGATAGCTATCCAGACCGACAACATGTCGGTGATTTGGTATCTAAACAAACAAGGGGGAACCAGATCATACCCTTTATGTCGAGAGACCCTGTGAGTTTGGAACTGAGCGATTTCTTCCCAGCGCTTTCTCATTGCAACGCACATCTCGGGAACATCCAACATGATAGCGGACAAGCTAAGCAGGGCGGTATTGTTACCTCACGAATGGTCTTTGAACCAGAAAGTAGCCCGTCTGATCTTCCACAAGTGGGGACAACCCTTTGCCAGCCCCATCAATACCAAATGCAGCACCTATTTCTCCCTCATTCTCCCTCCGGGAGAGTCTGCAAGAGATGCACTCGTCCACGATTGGCCCCCAGGTCTCCTTTATGCTTTTCCTCCTTTTCCACTCATTCCCAATGTCATAGAGAAAGCAATGTTGTTGGGAAGCAAGATGATCCTCATCACTCCTTACTGGCCTCGTCAGATTTGGTTTCTTTTTCTCGAGCCTTCCTGTTAGACTATCCATGGACTCTGGACCCAGTGCCAGACCTCTTGACACACACGTCAGGTTCTCTTCACCCCAGCCTCCACACCCTCAAACTGACAGCATGGCTGCTCCAGTTCTGTCACTAGTCAGGCTTCTTGATCCGTCTCCAGCTGTAACCCATATTATTACCTCTTCTCACAAGCCTTCCACTAGAAAATTGTATCATAGTAAATGGAAGAGATTTTCTATATGGACAGGTAACAGAGAAGTTGATCCATTTACAGCTCCGATTACTGTTGTTTTAGAGTTCCTTTCAGAACTCTTTCACCAGGGTTCAGCAGCTGCTACACTCCGAGTTCAGCTAGCAGCAATATCCAATTTTCATGTGGGGATTAATGATTCCAATCTTATGTCTCACAAACTGTGCAAATCCTTTCTTAAGTGTTCCATGATGTTAAGACCTCCTGTTCAAGACCCCATTCCTCCCTGGGATCTGAATCTAGTCCTTTCTAGACTTACTTTGCCACCCTTTGAACCAGCCCATAGTTGTCAGTTAAAATTCCTGTCTTGGAAGACTCTTTTTCTGGTAGCAATAACCTCAGCCAGAGGAGTTTCTGAACTACAAGCCCTCTCAGTTAAACCTCCATATTTAATTTTTCACAAGGCTAGAGTTTCTCTCCGGACCAATCCTTCTTTTATCCCTAAAGTTTGTTCTCATTTTCACTTAACCAAACAATCAAATTGCCAGTGTTCTTCCCTAATCACACCAATAAAGCAGAGTATAGATTTAATCAGTTGGATGTGCATTGGCAATTGCATTTCTATATCCACAGAACCCCAAAGTATTTAGAAAATCAGAACAGTTATTCGTTTCCTTTGCTGAGATGAGAATGGCCTTGCCAGATTCCAAGGTCACACTGTCGAACTGGATCTCCAATTGTATTTCTTTCATTTACACTTCTCAGAGGAAAGAGTTACCCATTAAAGTTAAAGCGCGTTCTACCAGGTCTTTTTCTACTTCTGTTGCCTTCCAGGCCAGGACGCCTGTTGATAATATATGTGAAGCAGCAACATGGGCTACCCCTCATACCTTCATTTCTCATTATAAATTGGATTTAACTTCCAGGGGTAGAGCCTCGTTTACTTCCACGGTAATCAGGAGTATTTTCAAGTGAGCCACCCATACAAATGCTATTGACGCTGTCCCACACGTAATAATGGAGGCGAGATAGGACTACATAACATAAAGAAGTTATGTACTCACCGTAACGTTCCATGTATGTAGTCCATCTTGCTGAACATTATTACAAACCCACCCACCAACCCCCTTCCTGGAGGATCTGGAAACAGTTTTCCCTTTTTCTACAGTGGTTTATACCATAAGGGCGTTTTTATTGGTTTATTCTTCCTTACCTTGTCCTTTTTTTCTGTCCTATCCTGATAGACTAGTAGCATCTGGGGAATGTGCTCATGCACCATGGGATACCTCCTAGCCACGAGCCAGTCAGAAGTTTTCCGCCTTTCAAAAAGCGGCTGAGTCGAACCCACACGTAATAATGTTTGGCAAGATGGACTACATACATAGAACTTCTTTTTTTTAAATGAAAGAAAACATATTATATGAACACATTCACAGTTCTAAACATTGTACATCATGTATATTATTTTGCACAATTATCAATCCAGCATGACATAAATTGTTCAATTCCTGCCTTCCCTTAAACCTCACTCCTGGTCAAAAATATTCTGCATGTATTCTTAAAATTTCCATTTTTTTCTATGTAATTTGCTCCTAATCTTTTCTAAAGATCCCACTTCATGTTTTTTATCTCCGTCACAATATTCACTACTTCAAGTACAATTGGTTTAGACAATTTCCATTTTGTAATAATTGCTTTTTTGGCAGCCACCAGAATTAAGCTAAGCGAGGCCTTAATGTGTCTAGGCAATTCAGATCCTGTATCCCAGCTCAGAAAAAAAAAAAATAATAATTTCCTTAGTTAAATCCATTTGCTCTCCCAATATTTCTGACAGTGTACTCTGTAAGAAATTCTTGCAGACTACCGACTCATTGCACTCCCAAAAATATAGGTTCCCAGTTACCTTTCTTTCCTGTCACCCCTCAACATTTGCCAACTGCATCAATGTGAGGAAAAATTCTTGGGAGTCTGCTTGGGGTAAAAAATACCTATGTAAACCCTTCCAAGCAAAAATCCTAACTCTTCTAGACTTTGTTGCATGTTTGGGAGCCATATGTACTCCCATTGTTTCCTTGTGGATTGCTTATCCAGTCTCTCATTTTATTTTTTTACATTTGTTGACCATGAGAGTCCGACTGGATACATGTCCATTTTCAGCAGAGGCCTGGGGAGAAAAGCTCCACAGATCAAATAACAAGCAGGTATAAGATTTATACATAGCATGCAAATTTACATTGGTAAACACCACCATTAACATGGTTGCATAGTTATGAAGTTTAAAAATACAGTAGTTACTAGAATGTACTGATTTTTCCAGTTATGCCATTGTATGAGACAAAACATAAGTAAGAAGAGGTAAGGGTTAGATGTTAGAGTTAATATTTGTGTGTAGAAGTTGCAATCAAGTTGGAATGTGTACACTTTCAGTCTGTTAAGGTGGATATTCGCAGGTGAAACAAAGTAAGATGGGAGGTTATAAGGATTAAGTGAGAAGGCAAGGAAAAGAAGGGATATAATGTTTTCTAACCACATATGATTCCTATAGTTATCATACAACATTTTATATACCCTACTAATTATTCCTTTTTTAACAGCAGCTTCTGTTGTAGATTCAGCAAAAAACTCTACCAGAGCAGAGCTTTCATTCAAGATTCCATTATTCCTTTCTCTCTGCCTATGCACTGTTATCAGTCCTTGATAGCGAAGGCAGTCTCTAGCCTACAGTCCATTTGCTTGGACTGTTCACGTTCTCTTACCTTTCCCTCTCTTATTTGCTCCCAATACCTTGGTTCCTTTGCCAGTTTTCTCCAGTAAATTCTAGCCCCTCTCGCCTTTTCTCTGTACCCCTGATTGCAGTCATGCCTATCGAAAGAATCTCCTTTCTCTATTCTTGTGTTAGCTTTAGTTATTAGAATAGTTATTAGTATAATTTCTGCTACTTTATGAATATAATATTTAGTATGGCTGTTATTCTCCTTAAGGATCTGCATTCGAAATCCCACTCGTTATTTCTTGAATTTCTCCCCTGTTCCATCATTGCTTTACACTTTGAATTATAACTTTCTGCTTGTCTTATGTATATGAACCTCAACTATGTAGCTCTAATTATGCCTTCAAATCAGGTAATCCTAAACCACCTCCTCCTATTGGAAGGATCAGCTTATCCCACTTGACTCTTGCCCTCTTCCCCCAGATAAATTCCTTAAACTCTTTTAGTTATTGTACACAACGTCTCCCCTGGTTTATAAAAATATGCTTGACGTGTGTATAAAACTAAAGGGACTAAACACATTTTCATTGCTTGTATCTTGCTGTTTATATCCATAAACAATAGCTTCCAGTTTCTCCGTGTTGGTATTATCTTTTGTTTAGTCTCTTCCCACATATCCTTATCTGCAGTAACATAATCCTTTTTACCTGTAACTCACAAGTACTTCATTTTATCATGTCCTTATAACTATGGGTTTTTCTGAACTAATTTATGTGTGGGTGCATAGTTTACAGCTATAGCCTGTGGTTTGTCTTCACTAATTTTGTATTCTGAAAAGGCTTGAAACTGTCTGAGAATGTTCCACAAAACTGAGATGTCCTTTTCTGGCTTTATCAGGTACAAAATAGAATTGTCTGCAAATAAAGCAATCTTTTTTGATTAGCATGCCATTTTTATTACCATGTCAATTATGTCCTTGAATTTCTGAGTCCTTTATTTCCTTTGTCAATATCCCTAACTATAACACAAATAACAAAGGGGAAAGAGGACACCCCTGCCTGGTCCCTGTCTTCAGACACAAATTATTTGAGAGAAGCACTCCACTTTAATTTCTGCTTTCGATCCATCATACATCTTCCTAATTGACCTTATTATTGTATCTGGGAATGTGAATGCTTACATTGCTCTACTCATAAAATGCCACTTACTCTTGTCAAGTGCTTTGTGTGCATCAAGACCCACCGACAACAGTGGCATTTTCTTGCATTCTGATACCCTCTGGAACATCATTGTAATGTTGTCAAATGTTTGCCTCCCCTCCACAAAACCACATTGATCCTTATCTATCAATTTTGGCAGCAATTCTGACGTTCTTTTCTTGTATTGTGGATACAAGCATTTTATAGTCATGGTTTAAAATTAAAATGAGCCTATTTAAAGCTGGGTGTGATAGGTCTTTACCATATTTAGGTATTACAGCCACCACAGCTTTCATTCAGGTTGTTGGCGCTTCACTTCCTTTTAAAATGCTGTTAAAACCTTCCATATTTTTATCACATTCTTTCTTCTTAACTAAACAAATTCCACAGGAATGCCATTTCTGGAGACTTTCCTGCAGATTGATTTGTACATCACTATTTTTATCTCATCTGTTCCAGTCTTAACTGTTAATTATTGAACCTCATCTACCTTTAACCTTGGCATATTTAAGTCTTCCATAAATATTTACATTTTTCTTGATTTCCACATTTCTCTGCTTTGTACAGATCTTTTGAAAATCATAAAATTTCCTAAATGTCTCTAATACCTCTGCAGGAGATCTGGTTATCTTTCTTGTTATAGCGTCACAAAGATTGGCAGCAACCTTTTCTACTTTCTGATGTCTAAGTCATTGCACTAAAAGTTTTTGTGCTCTTTCATTGTTAACAAAAAACAGTTGCTTAACATCAGTCTTTCTAAACTCATGCACATTATCCAGATATCCCTTATTTTCTCTTTAGCACTCTGCAGTTGCACCTCTTCTTCTTTTGAGATTCCCCTTATTTTGCAATACTTTAACATTGTCAGCCTCTCTAAGTAATTATTGTTACTTCTTAACCAAATCATTTTTCTTTTTTTTTCTACCCTATTTTTAAACTCCACTTTAATTTTATCCCACTCACTAGCTGTAACTTCTGAGGAAATTTCTGTCTTCCATAATAACTATTGAGTAGTTTCCACTACCCATTCCTTAAATTCCTCTCTCTTTAACAGGTAGATGGGAAGCATCAGTGCATTATTTTTACCTCATTACCCTGTATTTTTATCTCAGCTGTTATTGGCTCATGATCTGAAATAGTAGTTGCATGTGTATAGAAGCTTTCAATTAAATGCACATGCTCCAGTGAAATATAATTTGTTTAGTCTGTCCCAGTTATTGTACCTTGGGGGATAATATGCAAATTCTCTTGGAGTTTCTACTACTGAATTAATGTCTTCCATACCAAATATTTTAATAAATTTCTTAGGAAATCTGCCCTCTTAGGATTATAGGAGGTTACTAGGCTAATGACCATGGGGCCCTTACAAGCCTAGCCAATTAGCCTCAGTCATCACTTGTAGACCCTGTCAATGAGGCACAAAGGTGGAACCCATGGGACAAATTTGTGGTTCCCATCCAGTCATTAAGGTTGCGCTTGAAGAGGGTCAGCGAGGTACTCTGACATGTATGCGGAGTCTGTTCCAGAGACGGGGCAGCCTCTGGGAGACAAACCTGTCTCTCCAGCAGGTTTTGTTGATATCGCATATTAGATTTAGGCCTGTCGAGCAGGTAATGCGCAAGGAGTTGGAGTAGGCGAGACACAGATCACACTTGAGCAATCTGTGTGATACCAAGTAGAGTGATAGTGATTTGAGCCTCTCCACCATAGGACATAGTTGGAGGCCGTGGATTCTCTTTGTGAAGCATTTCTGTGGCCTTTCCAGTTGGTGCAGGTGTTGGTACATACCAAACGGGGCATTATACACAATTATAAGCCTAATGAGGGAGGAGTACAGAGAGGTAATAACCTCCTTTTTTTCTGGATGCAATCCCTTTACTTATGAGATGAACCAAGTAAAAGACTTTTCTGACCACTGCCGCCACATGATGGTCGAATGTGAGATTGTTGGCTACCTAAGCACCCAGGTCTCTCACCACAGGTTGTGTGCTTAGAGGCTTGGCACTGATGTGGGAATCAGTAGGGGCCATGTTTTTGCGAAATGGTATGATAATATATTAGTTGCATTTAATTTAAGGCCATGACTTTGATACCAGTTATTTGTAGCTGTGAGACCCATTTGCAGTATGTTAACATCATTTGGGGAGTCAGTGATGGCAGCCAACTTAGTCATCTGCAAACTTGATAAGCCACAGACCCTTTTTGTTATATATTCCCTTCTAAATCTCCCAGATACATCCTCACTGTTGCAAATCAAATTCGAGTTCTTAAATATAAGTAATATTCCCTCCTGAAAGCTGATTATTCCCCAGAATTTCCTTAAACTCCACAGTAGCAGGTTTAGGTGGAATATAAATGCATGACTGTTTAATTATCCTCCCTTGACAGTAGCCCCATGCTACCACAAATCTGCCATTATCTTTTTCCATCTTTTATCATTGTTGGAGTTCATCCAGCAATTAGTGTAAGTTCTCCACTTTTCCTTTGTCCCCTATACTGTGTTTAATATCCACCCTGAAATCTTTTCTTTATCAAGTTCACATGCTTACTTCTTTCCAAATGTATATCCTGTAGCTTTGCTATTTGCACTGTGCATTTCTTAATATAATTCAGTACTCTTACCTTTATATTTATACCTGTAAGGCCATTCACATTACAAAATTAATATAGATAGTGTAGCCATTGTGATAAGTTATTGCCATCTAATATATATATATGACAGCTTTTTTAATTTCAATTTCCAGCTGTTGTTTTATGCACAAACTAATGTTTGGCATGGTGGTCCTTTAAAACAAAAAGTCTTGTAAAAAGTGACATGCTCAAATGGATAGGACAAAAAATAACTTTAATGAAAACTCCCTGAAACAAAAAAAGCAGTCACCCCCCGTAACTTATTAACTTAAACACATATCTTCAAATAATGAAGTTTAACCCTCCTGATGGGAAGAAATGTCCCAGATCAGCAGCTGCACCCACAGACAATAACTAACCTAAAAAATTAAGGTTATCCATGCTAAGGCAAGTGTTGCAGCCTGTGCTCCTACTTACATGAATTGCTGTCTGTTGTTGTCTTATTTTTCCTCTCCTAGGTGTGAAAAACAGTTTGTATGCTTTCAGAAAACATCAACTTTTTACGTTAAGAAAAAGTGTACTGGATGTCTAAAAAATACATGTTGTACCCTTTGGGTAGACAACAATCCCAGCTAACTACCATGTTGATAAGACACCCCTAAGAGTCAACCCAGTTATCTGGGATCTGAGTACGCATGTAGACAGTAGCCTCACCTTTGACCACCATGTGGCCACAGTGCTGAGGAAATCCTTTTATCTTGTGCAATTTGTATGTAAGCGCATGACATCTAGGTCCAAAGAGGTCATTATCCCACTGTACTGTGCCCTTATCAGACTAATCATAGCGTACAGTTCTTCCTTCGGTATGTGCCTGACCAAGCATATGCAGTAGCTAGAGTGATCTCAGAGGTTCCTTACAAAAAGAATGCATGGCATAACAAGCCTGCCTTATGTATAGTGACTTAAAGCCCTTTCCCTCTACTCAGTCTGCTATAGACTGCTGAGGGGTGATTTATGCCTGGCTTACAAAGTGTCTGCAAACCCCACACATATGAATCTCCTGCATATTCGTAAGTCAGACAGTACCAGCAATGCAGGGTCTAGGGGCCTACATTTTGTTTTTTCCTTAAACAGAGCAGGCTGAAGAGTCATGTGTCCCAGAGACTGCCAGTCCTATGGAACAGGCTTCCCATTCGTGTGAATCTGAGTGTGTCTGTTACCCAATTTAAGTGCAGCTTAGGTCAGTGGATGGGGAATAGGAAATTTACATTGGCCTGGCACCCTTGTCCCTTACGGACAGAGGTAGCTTATAAATGCCTGTCTCTCAGTGTCCTGTTTGAATATAGGTCGTTATTCTTTCGGGAAAACTTGGATAAGCTTAGAAAGGCCCCCTGGTTTGTTAACCTAATAACAGTCTGTGAATCTATCTTTAAATAAAACTAAATTGTACACTGTTTTAGTAAATGCATTGAAGTAATTAGTTACTAGAAAAGCTATTTCTTATTCACTTCCAATAATTTCAAACTTTTTATTTTTTAGTAAGCTGCTTGCCCTTGTACTTTTTAATTTTGTGTTTCTCTCAGTAAACAATGTCCAGACATCTTGATCTTTATTGGCTACACCTGCAGTTTTCTTGGAAACATAAGAACCGAATGTGCAGCTGCTCTCAGCTGCAGACTTCTCGACTCACACTGAACATTTATTTGCTAAAGGAAAACTGGTCATTAAATTGTGGTCTCCTATTTTAAAGGCCACTTACGCAAAAAAACTTGCTAGATTAAGCCAAGGACATTAACCCAGACATTCACATATACAAAAACAAAAAACACTCCAATCAACTCTACATATGTTATAATTAGTGTACTTTACCCCCTCCCCCACATCCCCTATCCCAACAGTCCAAGATTACAGTCTTTCAACTTAATGTGCTTTTGTCCAGCCTTTCTTCTCCTTTTACATTGTAATGCTTACATTTCTTGAAAGTAAAAAGGGAAAAATATTTCTTTACTTTAGTATCTTTATTCCTCAAAGAATCACTGAAAATGCTATACTGTATAACATGCTGTTTATATCATGAAAGAAAAATCGTTTTACTTACAGTTGCTTTTTCTTTTTTTTCTCTGTCCTTTTAATGTCTTTCTAAGTAATAATGACACGAAGTGAGGTAAATGCCTTTTAGTACCTCCACAAATGTAACAAAGGCACCAAAAATCCAGTTTTTCTCAGACACTTTTTCTTGTAAAGCCATATTTCATAACATGACTGATGCTTTAGTGTCACATTTATGTTTTTTTTTTTTTTTACCATTTGTGGTCAGTTGAAAACAAACAATGTACCGCCAAACAGTAACTTTTTTGGTTTCAACTTTGTGGAAAGTGAATTTTCTTTTTCTCACAGTGAATCCTAGATGGAAGCTTTCACCAAGTGCACCAAACCTATCGGAGATGTGATTGGAGGTTGCAGTCAGTTAATTTATATGGTTTACTATCAAAATGTCACAAATCAATTGAATTCCCAGTCATAATCACGAACAGAATGCACAAATGAAAAAGTCTGCTCACAATATCGTCATATACCCGGCCACTACAGAGTCTATGTTGATGTTGAACAAAAAAAATACAGTGCAAAAATTAGAAAACAAAACAAACTAAATAAATAAAAATGCTGGCAGGCAGAGTTTCACAGGCACAAATCACTCAGGTGATGATAACCCAAATTGTATTTAATGATAAAAATCCAGAAGAAAAACAAATAAAACGTGAGCGCTTTTGTTAAACAAGTGTTAACTTCACCAGACACCATGACAACCATTTATATACATATAAAAGACACTCTGATTGGGTAAGCAAAGAGAGGCAGCTAGCTGAGCAACACTGAGATATAACATTAATTAACCCCTTGATGACTGTGTTACAGCTGAAACTGTTACATCTTAACTACAACTAAAACTTGAAATTAAAAGATGAATTATTAGTCTCATACTTGTGTCATGAGTGGAAACCAAAGTCATTTTTAAAATCTCTTGTTAAATATTCACATAATGCTAAAATGTTTCCCAAAGCAAAATACATACAAAAGTGCTTGTGCTTAACAAATGTTTTAAGATATTTTGTTTCTTTCTAGGGCTTTTAATTTCAGTACAGGAGAGATGGCAATCCTGTCATTTATCCCTGGCCATCTATCTGCCTGTAGTAAGATTTGCCACCTTAACTCCTTTAACTCTAACTGAAGTCCCCAAGGCTTTTTGTCACTGATGTCTACATGGTCTATTGCCATAAATGTGAAATTGTGGCCAGTGTTGTCTTGAATATGCATCGCTAATGCATTGTTAATATTATTCTTTCTTGTGGCATAGTTGTGTTCATAAATTCTGGCGTTAAATTTCCTTTCTGTTTTGCCTACATAAAATGCTAGGCATTGGTCATGTGGCTATGTAGACCACTGCCTTGGAGTGACCGTTATATTTACCTTTTACATAATGGTCTATACCATTCACTGTGAATTTGCTGCACGATTTTACCTTGTGGCACCAGTTACAAGAGTCACATTTGTGCATCTCTACACGTCCTGTTCTAGTGTAGTAAGAACCTTTCCTAAGAAGATCTTTTAAGTTTGAGCCCTTTCTGTATGTAACTATAGGTCTTTCTCCTATTTGTGCCCTGATGTCCAAGTCATCCATTAAAATGTCCCAATTCTTATAAAAAATGGACATCAAGTGGTATGAGTCGGAGTTGAATGCAAGCACCATAGATCTACAAAAAGTACTTTTTTCCAACTCAGGTCTCCCCTCTTCAACTTCAGAGGGGCTGTTGTCTAGTGTGTTTTCCCCAACTACAAGTTGTCACATTATAGAAGAAAATTTTCTTCTCTGGAGATCATACAGGCTGTTTGAACTAATTGCCCTTTAACTACTGACCTCTTTTGATGCTTGAGGTGGGAGCTAGTATAATATAGAAACAAGATTCAGTAGGTCTCTTTCCTATGGATCCTAGTAGCATACTTTTCATTTTGTGTGTCTTTGTATAAGTGGACATCAAGGTAATTAATATGATTCAGGTTAATCACCCAAGTGAACTGCAGGAATGTAGTGGTGGTGTTAAGGTATCTCAAAAACTCTTCCAAATCAACCAGCGACCCATTCCATATCTAGCTGATATCCTCTTGATATCTATAATACAGTTTGACCTTATAATAGTACTGAGACTGAAATACATAATTTCTTTCCCAGTATGCCATTACCATGTTCGCAAATGCCCCACCACACGCTGAACCCATTGCTACTCCTATGGTCTCCAAAAAGTACCTGCCATTAAAGGAGAAATAGTTGTTTCTTAAAACAATTTCTAATAATTCCAAAATTAAATTAATTTTTTCCTGGTTAACTTTTTATAACAGTAGGTCACCCACCCACTCAAGACCAGTTTCTTGTGGGATGACCATGTACAGGTCTTTTACCATGATGTCACTTGCGTCATGCCTGGTTTTGTTCACTTGTTCTAAAAAAGCCCCGGAGTCTTTTTACAAATTTGGCTTTCATTACACAGTATTTTCTTTAGCTCATGGTCTAAAAATTGGGCACAAGCAGCGGTAATGGAGTGTCTTCCATCCACTAAGGGCCTCATAGTTGGATCTGAGGGGCTCTTGTGGATCTTGGGAATACCAAAGAACACTGGTATCCCTTGGGCTAATGATGTTAAGATAATTATGTAAGGAAAGGTCAATTCTTCTTTCTACAAATATGTCAGTGAGTTGGCTATAGATTTTTCTGTATGCTGCATTTAATTCATTAAGGGACTCTTCTGTGTAATTTTCTGTGTCTAACCTAGCCAACATTTTGTCACTATATGGGGAAGAGTCCATGATTACGACCCCTCCCGTTGTCAGGTTTCATAACCCTGACGTCATGTTCTTGCAGTTCCAATAAACAATCATGGTCACTTTGGTTCATGTTGTGAAGTGTTTGAGCTGGCGTGTATTTGTTCTTATTTAGATTATACAGATCTATTTCACAAACTTTTTCATACATTGCTAGTTTCGGGTGCAAAGGGGGGTTGTAAGTAGGAGCTGATCTTAAAAATACTGCCTTCACTGACATTAGTTTGGGAGGTAGTACCATGTAGTAAGGTCAAATTCAACTTTCTTAAATAAAGTTTCAGGTGTAACATAGTGTCTACAACATTAAATCTCTTACCAGGTACAAGTCATTCCCTTAGACAATAAGTCAGCTTGTAGTTTCATTTATACATAAAGTAGAATAATTGTGTACTGAAAAGTCTTTTTGGTTAACAACCACTGTATAGGTACCTGCTTCTTGAACAGAGTCCACTGGTGTTGGGGTGCTTACATTGATGAAGGAGTCATTAACATTAACATGGTGACCAGAAGGCACTAGTGGAGATGCTAAGCTCTCCAGTTCCTATTCTTTGGCCTGGCCCCCTGAAAAACCTACAGTTGGTAACCGCCCTGTGGTTGCTGCCTATTGTTGTAATGGCTTTTGTTCCTAATTCTTTTGCTTCTCCTGAGTTCTGGGAATTCAGCATCATAGTTTAAAATCACATTCAGTCTCTTCAAACCTACATTCATCATTGCCAGTTACTTCAGGAGGGTGTGATCATTTCTTGTTACTTTCCCCTCGTGGGACTTTACATTTTTTGTATAAACCAGGAGGTTTAGGGTAGGCCAGACCATTATCATAGTCCTGAACATACCTGTCCAGCTTGTTCAGTTTACCAGCTTTCAGTTTTGTTATGTGCTGGTCACTGCTAGTGTAACTCCTGAAATGTTCAAATCTCATGTTGCTATGCCATCCGTGAGGACCATAAGTAGAGTCTAGAAATGCAAGGTCTTTGAATAACAGTTCCAGTTCACTGTTATGTTTAATTAAAAGCTCTGAAAGGACGAGCCCACATTTATCAAATAAGTTAACTAATTCAGTGTACAAAACAGAGTTCTGCTGTAAACCAGTAGGAAAGCACCAGACCCTTAAACCTTTGGGAACCACTTTTAATCTAGTGCATTCCCTTAGGTAGGCATTTTCCAGTTGAAGTTTTTTGCTTCGAGATAATTTAACATCAAAATCTGTCGGCTTACCTTCCTAGGAAGGGCTATTGTGGTCGATGCTTCTGTTAAACGAAACCCCATTCCTCAACCACTCCTCCAACTGAGGAATGTCCTTGTTAAGAGTTTCTGTTGGTCCATTTCTTCCTGCAGCACTCTGAAAGTACAAACATTACATCACGACTTAGCAGGGGGCCTACTGCACCCCTGCTAACTATATATTCCAGCTCTGAGATAGAACTACAGTGAGGAAAGCAATGAATGTCCCAGTCTGCACTGTACAGCGATCTCTAGCCCTTAGACCGATTTCGTACCAGAGAATGCACAGTGGCATTCGCTGATATAAACTACCGACTGTCGCAAAACGGCAGTCGACTGTCTGCTGTCCGATATCCCGTTTGCAGAACATCTGCACCCGGGATTTTGATAGTAAACCGATTTATATAACGACCCTCGATTGAACCACCAACTCCATCTCCATTGTAGTTGAGTTAGGCACGTTTGGTGACCGCTTCGATGTAATATGTGTAAGAAAAAAAAATCTAATTATCTTTGTCAGACAGAGTTTAAAAACATCGTAAGCAACAAATTCAATAAACTATAAATCAAACCAACAACAAGGCAAGAACATTTATTTATTAAAATAAAACACAGTCAAAATACTCTAGCGCCTTGGCTCTTAAAAAAAAAAAAAAAAAAGCCTTCATGGAGTAAAGAAATGTAAAATCTCAGCTTCTTAAATAATACATCCATCTGTCTCAATTACATAATTATTTAATTAAACAATTAAAAGTAATGGCATCAAATAAGAGACTTCCAATTCCATTCTAGGTTTAAACCAAGAGGTGTCAGATGTTCATCGTGTTTCACTGCTACATTCATTACACTTTGGTTATCCTGCCGTCAGGCGGTCCCGCAGTCGGCCAGCGTTCCAAAGTCTTGGTCCGGCATCGGTTGCTGTCGCCTCTTCCCTGACATCAGTGCACCAGGGGTATATAAGATTCAGCCGACGCCATTTTCTTCAGTCTTTCTTGCCGCACGGTGCCCGAAGCAAAAGCAGTTCACAAGTGCCGGTTGGACGACTCCTGAGATTTTCAAATTCGAATTTCAGAACCAAAGTCTTCAATAAAGCTAAGTACCCCGTTGGGGAAACTTTTTCTTGCCTCAGACCAATGTCAGTAAAAGTTAATAATTGTATTTCTTGTGGGAAGCAAATACCTCATAAGGATTTTCACTCTTACTGTAGTCCATGCCTAGACCCAGACCACGACGTCACTAGTTGTCGGTTTTGTGCTAGATTTAACAAACGCACTATTAAACGTCTGTTTGATTTTGCACGCCATTATTTTGGCCGAAGGTTCAATTACACCATGCTGTCGGAACAACCGACGACCGCAATACACAAAAAACGTAAAGACAAGGACAAGCAACAGAGGTCCAAAACCGACGACGAAGCCTCTTCTAAGCCAGTCGCCGGTTCTCGGCGAGACGCTTTCGCAGCCCCTGACACCCACTACCTCAGAGCCACAGGCTGCATCAGACTCCCACGTGGAGACTGCTAGGCCTCTGGAAACTCAAGGTATTGGGCCTACGGAGATTAATCTCTCAGATGAGTCCGCAGCCGCTGAGCAGGCATCGGCTTCTGAGAGTGTATTCAGACCTTCTCACTTTACCATCAAAACAACAACCAAGTCTAAAACTCCATTAAAGACAAAGAAACAAGTACAGCATTCACCAGGACAGGCCTCCATGCCTAAAAAACTAATGCTCAAAATGGCCGATGGCCTAATTACTCTGATCAGGGGTTCCCATCCCCCTCCTGATTAAAAGGCCTAGGCAGGATACAGACTATGACTCCTCTGACCAGGTTTCCATTTCCTCTGATTCCTCTTCAGACCAGGGCTACTCTTTACCCCCCTATGAGGACTTTGATGCTGAAGAATCAATCCCTTCAGCCTCTCCTCCTGAGGATTACTCTTTTGGGGAAACTTTACACACCATGAGGGAGCATTTCCATTGGGATAGCCAGGATTATTCAGAATCCAAGAAAAGGCTCAGAGATTTTATTACCTCAGCACAGGCCCCTCGCAATTCCTCCTGTGTTAGATATTATGGATGATGTGTTCTCGGAATCCAGTCTAACCCCTGATTCTTTGCCCCCAGCACCAGCCAAGCCTGATAGATACTACAGAGTCCTTGTCTCTCACAAATTTCTTTATAAAAACCCTTCTGCTGACCCAGAAACAATTTCCCAGGGTCCTAAAGGGGTTAAGGCTTCCACTGCTAAAAATACAGTCCCCTCTGATCAGGGATTCCAGAGCTTTGGATAGATGGGGGAAGAAAGTTTACACTTCTGCAACATAAGCAGTAAGGGCCTTAAATTGCCAGTTCCACATGCTTAAATACCAACAGTATTTACGGTCTTTGTTAAAACAGAAAATGCTTACTAGCTCAGAAGCTCCTGATTGCAAGGAAATGCAGGATTTATTGCATGCAGCTGAACAAGTGGGAAAACATACTCTGCAATGTGGTTTTGATTCATTAGAAGCTTCTTGTAGAGCCGCAGTTACTGGATCTGTGATTCGTAGACATGCTTGGTTAAAAGAACAAAGTTTACCTGATCATGTTAAGGCAAAATTATTGGATGCACCTTTACAGCATGATATCTTGTTTGGTGTTAAGGCAGAAGAAGTATTAAAGAAAATGGAGGATCAAGCAAAATCTATGCAGACAGTGAAGGATTTCTTACAGGTACAGCCTCCTAGATTTAGCAGGATTTGGCCTTCTAAAAATTGTTCCTTTCCAATGTCAGACAGACCACAAAGAGGCAGATACAGACGCCCAAGAGGCAGAACTCAGCCCCAAGGCTCTTACAGACCTCAACAGTGGAGTGCTTCAACTCAAAAAGGAGGTGAAGACAAGTCACAGCCATTCAGGAAACAGTCCCAATGACTTCCCCTTTCAAATGCCAAGCTCTTACCGTTTGGCAGCTCCCTTAGGAGGGAAACTAGCACTTTTTTCACAAAATTGGCATATAATCACCCAAGACAAATGGGTACTGAATATTGTGTCTCAAGGTTACATGTTCCATTTCCACACACTACAAAGGCCAAAAGGAATGTCAGACCTACCACAAAATCAATGGGCAGAGGCACAAAAGCAAATCACAGCCCTCATGGACATGAGAGCTATTCAAAAAGTGCCAGAACAGGATCAAGGACAAGGATTTTACTCAAGACTTTTCTTGTCCCTAGAAAGGACAAAGCTTGGAGACCCATACTGGACTTTTCTGTTCTAAACACTTACCTGGATATAACAAAATTCAAAATGTTGACACTACAGCAACTTCTTCCCATGCTGGGCAAGAAGGCTTGGCTTGTTACTCTGGACCTCAAAGAGGCATACCTGCATGTCCCAGTCAGACAAAATTGCAGAAGATACCTCAGATTCATAGCTGGCACAAAGCATTACCAATTCTTTGCACTGCCCTTTGGATTAGCTACTGCACCCAGGGTCTTCGCAAAATGCCTGGCACCAGTAATAGCATTTTGTTGCAGACAAAAAGGAATTCAAATATGTCCTTACTTGGACGACTGCCTTATTCAAGCAGAGAGCAAGGACATTCTTCTAAAACATCTGGCGTTTGTAAAAAGATTACTAATGGGCCTAGGGTGCACAATAAACGAAAAGAAGTCAAAACTAGTGCCCTCACAAGAGATAATATTCCTGGGTGCAAACTTGAATACAACAGCCCAGATGGCTTATCTCACGCCAGCCAAGCCAAGGCAACTGACTCAGTATTTCATTTTGATGGCAACAAAAACCCAACTCCCTGCAAGAAAAATTCTGCAGACCTTGGGGTTCATGGCATCCTGCATACTACTAATGCCATATGCCAGACTGTATATGAGGAAACTGCAATGGTATCTAAAAAGTGTCTGGACTCAACACTGTCACAGTTTGGAAGCAATAATACCACTCATTCCCTGCCTACAACAGGAATTTTGATAGTGGGCACAGGCATGTCACCACAACAAGGGACAGCCTTTCACTTTGCCCACAGCCAGGCAGACACTAACAGCAGATTCATCAGGTTACGCATGGCAGGAAAATGTATCCAGGGCAAGTGGACCACAAACCAGATGCATCCCTACAACAATCAAAAAGAGATGCTAGCTGTACAAAATTCCCTGACAGCTTTCAAAGACCTTCTGCATCCAGGACAATTGCTACTAAAGACAGACAACACCACAGTTATGTGGTACATAAACAAGCAAGGGGGCACACATTCCTATCCCCTATGCAGACAAGCCATGACTTTGTGGAACACAGCACTGACCTATCAATATTTCATCTGCAAGCACAATTCCTGCCAGGAAAGAAAAATACTCTGGCAGACTTAAGTAGAAACATCATGGATCCTCAAGAGTGGAAATTGAATCCACAAGTATTCAGCATGATAACTCAGAAATGGGGGTGCCCAGACATAGATCTCTTTGCCTCCCCCCTGAACTACCAACTACAGAAATTCTGCACAAGGACTTACCACACACAAGCTTGGAAAGTGGACACTCTTTCATTCAGTTGGAAAACACTAAAAGTTTATGCCTTCCCACCTCTGTCTCTCCTTGCAAAGGTACTCTTAAAAGCCAGACTAGAGAGGCCAAAAATTATCTTGATTGCTCCGGACTGGCCACGCCAACACTGGTACCCAATCCTAAAGAACATGGTTCAAGGCCCAGTATGGATTTTACCTCAAATACCTCATCATCTGACACAGCAAAACAATCGGATCCTGCACAGCCAACTCAAAACCCTAAATCTGGCTGCATGGCAGATTACTTAGCCAAACATTCAACACTACTCTCTAAAGCTGTTATGGATGTCATTGTGGAGGCCAGGAGGCCCAGCACCAGGAAATCCTATTCAGAAAAGTGGAAAAGATTCTGCGCCTGGAACCAGACTCAGGGCCTAGATCCTTTTGTTCCAAATATCCCTCTGATATTACAATACTTAACTGAGATGCTGGACAAAGGCCTATCCTTTTCATCTATTAAGATGCACGCCTCTGCCATTTCAGCTCATTACAACACGGATCCTCCAATTTACTCGCATCCATTACCAAGGCAATACCTCAGAGGGGCTAAAAACATAAGACCGCCCCGGAGAGCACCAACGCCCACTTGGGACCTCAACTTTGTCTTGGAGAAACTAACTTTACCACCTTTTGAGCCAGCCAACTCAGCAGAATTAAAATTTTTGTCATGGAAAATGTGTGTAATATTATAAGAGTTTACAGACATATTTTGTGCTAAATTAGGGTGTATTCAATTGGTGAAACACTGTCAGAGACTTTGGTGCCAATTAAGAAGCCAAAATTGGCAAAAGGGGTTTACTTTGATACTAAAAATGTACAAGGTGTTCCAGGACTGGGAATTGGTTGATTTAACTATGAAATTCACTTTCTCCATAAGTTACATTTCTTGGGGGGAGGGGGTCTCTAGAAAACCTGCTAGTGGTGTAGAAGTTGGGGGGGGGGGGTTCAGAAGATGCATGTTGTCTTGGATTTTAAAAATGTCAGTAGTTGGGGGGAGGGGGTCTCTAGGAAACCTGCTAGTGGTGTAGAAGTGGTGGTGGTGGTGGTGGGGGGGGGGGTTCAGAAGATGCATGTTGTCTTGGATTTTAAAAATGTCAATAGTTGGGTGTTTCATTAAATGTGTTGAATTTAAGAGTTGTTTTTAATTTATGAATATGAAATTGTGTATGGTGTTTTACTGACAGTTGCCTTTAGAATCCGTATTAAGTCATCATGGAGCATAACTGCTGAACGTTCTGCAGCTTGTTTCAAAAGGAAAGACAAGATACCTTTTGTGTTTGCAATTTCTGTAACCTATGTGGACTGTAATGCATCAGTTACTTCTGCCCTTTGTACTTGTCAACTGGGACTATTTTTGACTTCGAAAATTTAGCTAACTACCAAGGAGTATGATTTGTCAGAACTACTGATGTTCTCTTCTTTTTGTTTGTGAGGGACTGTTATTTGAACTTTGGAAACTCTAACTAGCAGAGGCAGCTACATCAAATTCTTTGGGTTTTAGTCTTACTGGACTTTATATCTTGAGGCTTCTGTCATAAGTAATGGGAGGTAACATTTACAGATGCAGTTAAATTTTTCTGTTAACATCATAGCTGTGTAACATTTTATTTTGATTTCTCTGTGCAACTGAAGTACTGTAATCGAATATTTTAAAAGTAAGCTGTTTTTGTTTATTCATAAAAGCTTGTGACTGATGTCTCATGTCATTAATAAAGGTTATTTTCACAGCAACAAGACCTTTGACAGATTATTTAATGGAATTTTGGAAAGTGAGAGGATGCCTTTGAAGTGGAGAAAGTGTATTGGTGCTGATTTTTAAGTATAAGGGTGATGTACAATGCTGTAGTAACTACAGAGGGATAAAACTGATCAACCACAGCATGAAGTTATGGGAAAGAGTAGTGGAAGCTATGTTAACACAGGGGGTGATGATTAGTCAGCAACAGTTTGGATTCATGCCAGCAAAGAGCACTACAGATGCGATGTTTGCTCTGAGGGTGTTGATGGAGAAATATAGAGAAGGTCAGAAGGAGTTGCATGTACTTAAAGAAAGCATATGAAAGGGTGCCCGGAGAGGAGTCTTGGCATTGTATGAGGAAGTCGGGAGTGGCAAAGAAGTGTGTAGAAGTGGTACAGGATATGTACTACGGCAGTGTGACAGTGGTGAGGTCTGCAGTAGGAATGACGGATGCATTTAAGGTGGAGGTGGAATTACATCAAGGATCCACTGTGAGCCCTTTATTTGCAGTGGTGTTGGACAGGTTGACAGATGAGATCAAACAGGAGCCCCAGTGGACTAAGATGTTTGTGGATGACATTGTGATTTGTAGTGAGAGTAGGGAACAGTTAGAAAAGCCCCTAGAGAGGGAGAGATGTGCTCTAGAGAGGAGAAGAATGAAGGTCAGCAAGACTAGGAATATATGTGTTTAAATGAGAGGGAGGACAGAGGAATGGTGAGGATGCAGGGAGCAGAGTTGGCAAAGGTGGATGAGTTCAGCAGTTCAGAGTAATGGTGAGTGTAGAAGAGAGGTGAAGAAGAGTGCAGGCAGGCTGTAGTGGGTTGAGAAGAGTGTCAGGAGTGATTTTGTGACAGACTGGTACCAGTAAGTGTGAAAGGGAAGGTGTACAAGATGGTAGTGATACCAGCTATGTTGTATGGATTGGAGACGGAGGCACTGAAGAAAAGACAGAAGTCAGAGCTGGAGGTGGCGGAGTTCAAGATGTTAAGATTTGTATTGGGTGTGATGAGGATGGACAGGATTAAAAATTAGTATATTAGAGGGTCAGCTCAGTTTGCACTGTTTGGAGACAAAGCCAGATAGGCAAGTCTGCATTGGTTTGGACATGTGCTGAGGAGGGATGTTGAGTATATTGGGAGAAAGATGCTATGGATGGAGCTGCCAGGTAAGAGGAAAAGGTGAATGCCTAAGATGAGGTTTATGGATGTGGTGAAAGATGACATTCAGGTGGTTGGAGTGACAGAGCAAGATGAAAAGGACAGGAAGAAATGGAAACTGATGGTCCACTGTGTTTGACCCCTAACGGGAGCAGCCGAAAAAAAAAGATCCTCACAGCAGCAAGATCTAGTGGAACCACTTAGCTGTATCTCTGACCATGGCCTGAGCACTGGCTTTGTGCCAGAGGAGTGGAGAACAGCAATAGTAATCTCTTTGCACAAAGGTGATCCATCACTTAACCTTGGGAACTGTAGACCCATTAGCCTGACCAGCCTTATCTGCAAGGCCATGGAAAGAATCATCATGGACCTTATCAACCAGGACATAGGCAACCTTCAGACTCTTGACCCAACCCAGTTTGGTTTAGTCAAGGGTAGCTCTTGCTTATTAAAATTTAACTTCTTTGAGTAAGTCACCAAAGCCCTGAATGAGGAGTAAAGCAGTACAGACCACCTGTCTTGACTTGGCCTAGACATTTGATCCCTGAGTGGAGAATTGTGTCATTGCGAAACTCTCCCAGCTGGGTATTAACCCATTTGTCACTAGATGGGTAGCAAACTGGCTCGCAGAACGCACACTGTTAAAGTTTGGGAATCCATCTCCACCAGTAAACCAGTTACCATTGGTGTACCACAAGGATCTGTACTGCGGCTTACTAAATTTTTACACAAGTGTAAACTGGGAGCAGTCATGGAGTCCACTAATGACATGAGCAAATCACAGAATGGACTGAGGCAGACAAATGATTAGTGCCAGGGCCATGAACTGAAACTAAACACACACAAAAAAATGCCTCATTATCCCCTTTGGTAGAAAAGTAGCCCCTGCTAGTTATGATATAGACAGCACCCCTCTAAGCTCAAGCACAGTGCTGCTTGACTTGAGAATGCAGGTTGATATGATAGCAATATAAACTGCTATCACCATGTGTTCACAGTCAGGAAAGCCTTCTACATTGGCCATCTCATAAGTAAGGGCATTGCATCCAAGACCAGGGAGGTCATTACTTTGCTGTACTCGGCCTATAACAGAATACTGATTGAGTATGGTGCTCCCTTCTGTATGTACCTCACCAAACACTTGCAGCAGCTGGAGAGACCACAGAGGTTTCTATCCATGAGAATTCAGGGCCTCCAAGACATGACCTACATGGAATGACTGAAAGTCCTATCACTGTACTTTGTATCATACACGCTGCTGAAAGACGACCTGTACCTGGCCTACAGAGTAGTTTCAGACCCTGCCCTAATGGAAATGCTATACATCCGCAAATCAAATGGGACAAGAGTCGCTCACTCCAGAGATCTCGGTCTGTCCTGTGACATTACTTCGCTCAAGAGACAGATACGTCTCCCAGAGGTTGCAGCTCCTCTGGAATAATCTCCCACTTCATGTGAAGTAGGGCTCATCAATGGCTCTTGTTAAACATAACCTTGACAATTGGATGGGAAACCACAAATTCACACTGGGAGGGTGGCACCTCTGGCCCTCATGGACAAGGGCCGTTCTGTGTTTATCATGGCATCACTATGCAAACCACAAACATCTAACAATGGTCAACTAGGGTACTCTGTTTTTCACATGGCTAGGCTTGTAAAGGCCCTAGGGCCATTAGCCTAGTAACCTCCTATGAACTTATGATGTGACTGTTGCTGTCTGCTGTTTTGAAAAGAGGGACTGGTTATCAGATGTCATAATACAGTGTTATAGGTTGTCTTATCAAAAGAGTGATGAGCAGTTGAGGTCTTGGTTTTAAATAAGCTGTTTCATCATTATCAGCATACCTTGAATACAGGGAAGGGATACGGTCAGTGAAGATGTATCAGTAGCCACTCCTGAGTTTTATGTGTATGCAAAACATTTAGGTTAAGAGATACTGTTAGTAAGGTGGCACTGTGTTTAGGTCTGAAGTGGATCAAATCCTGGGAAGTCTGTTATTTGTTTAATGTTTAGGGGGAGGGGTTGGCATAATGGTTAATATGTTTACCTCACAGATACAAGGTGATTCCAACCTTTTAGGGAGATTGGCTAGGCTTAAAATGCCCACAAGGGCAGTTAGCCTAGTATTTGCATATGAACCTCTTATAGCAGTGTTCTGTAGCTGATAGTGTGCAACTTATTTGGGTGGGGCAGGTATTACTCGTAATCAGATGCAATAGTACACATTTGTTGTAAACGCCTAAAGTCAGTTACTCTCTCTTGCAAATGTGGGTGGCAATGTTGCAGATTTGGACTCCATAACCCATGCTGTCCAGTAATTGGTAGTAGCAACAGTATGGAGTATGACACTTAACACCTGTCCACTCACTGCATATGAGACACCAGTCTGTCATAGAGTTTTAGGAGCTGCTTTGTTAGTTAAATGGCTCCATTGCTGAAAAATGGTGAGAGGATAATTTGAGGTTTTAATTTTTTCACACAAACATTAATATTGTCAAACACTTAATTTTTCTGTCGTCAAGTTGAGTAGACAGTGCTTTCAGGCATACAGATTAAAGGTATTGAGAAAGTAGCCTTTTATTTATTTTATTTTACATTTGTTGACCGGGCTAGTCCAACTGGATACATGTCCATTTTCAGTAGAGGCCTGGAGAGATGAGCTCCATTAAGCTAAGTAGATTGCAAAGTAATAACAATGATAATAATGAATTACAAAAAGGTACACCATAACAATATACTAACAAAAACAATTTACATGAGTATCTGAATACAAGATGTGTTGGTATTATTAAAGAGAATAAAAAGTAATTAGAAGTATAAAAAAGAACATTTCACACAGTAGAAAGCTTAATACTCATCACAGAGAAGGCTAGCAAGTAATATCATGTTCTGTGAGTTTATTTTATTTTTTATTTTACATTTGTTAACCGGGCTAGTCTAGCTGGATATATTTCCATTTTCAGTAGAGGCCCGGGGAGAAAAGCTCCAACAAGATAAAAAAATTAAAATTGTTACTACATGGTAAAAGAAAGGATTGATAAAATAAAAAATACAAGAAAAATTATAACATACTAAAAGTATTTACACTTGAACTTGAAAAGCAGCAATAAGAAATGTATACACTTGAAAAAGCAACAAAAGGATGTAGTACATACAGTAAGATACATAAGGAAGTTATCAGATCTAGTAGAGAATATTTCAGCGGTGTATAGATTAGAGTTTAAACAGTGGCAGACTTGCTCACAAGCATAAGAATTTAAATGATTTGAAGTTTGTAAGGAATGGGAAATAAAATACAGTGGTGGGAGAGGGTTTTTAGTCGGGGTTACTACAGGGGCATAACCAGTGAATTTGAAGGTGTTTTTTAAGTTTTTGTTTAAAGAAAGGCAATGATGTTATTAGAGTTAGTTCAGTGGGTAGCAGGTTCCAGTTTTTTCCTGCTGTGTTAGTAAACAGAGAGTCACCAGCCATGTTGTTAGACTTTATTATGGTTGCGAGGAGTTTGCTAGAAGAATGTAGGGAAGTTAGATTTTTATAGGGGATAAGGAGATTGGAGAGTATAGGGGTGGTGCTGGGTTGATAAAATATTTTGTAGGCAGTTGTGAGTTGGGAGATTGTCAGTTGGTTTTGGAATTCAAGCCAGTCTAGTTGCTGAAGATTCAAACAGTGGTGGGTTCTAAAGGGATTGCCAGTGGCAAATCTGGCGATGTTATTATAGGAAGTTGCTAGTTTGTTGAGATTATGTTTCTTTAGGTTGGTATAAATAGGTGAGGCATACAGAAGAGTAGAGATTACATGGGAATGAGCAATCCTGGTTCTGGCTGCTAGAGTTGGGAAAGGTTTTATTTTATATAAGGAGCTTATTTTTCTATTTACTGTTTTAATGGTGTTTATATGGTGATCAAATGTAAGGTTGTTGTCAGTGGTTATTCCTAACAGTTTAGTGGTAGAGTCAGGGAATATAACAGTGCCATTATTGGAAGAGACTGAGAAATCTATGGGGGAAGACTTGGTAGTGGGGGTAAAGAGAAGGAGTTTTTTTTTTTTTGGCATTAAGAAGGAGGCAGCGTGTTGTAAACCATGTTTCTACACTGTTAAAAACTTTGAGTGAGTGAATATAGTTCTGATGGGGAGTTTGCTGAGCATATTAGCGTAGAATCATCTGCATATTGAATGCAGGTGGCTTGAGGAATTGCTATGTGGAGGTCATTGATAAATAATGAGAAAAGTAGTGGTCCAAGAATAGAGCCTTGAGGGACTCCCAAGGGTGACTGGCAGAACAGATAAAATTTGATTTTCCCAGAGAACTGCCTGTTTTCTGTTTCTGAGGTAGGATCTAAACCATTCATCAGTATGAGAGTCAAAAGAAAGGGATTGAAGAATATTGATTAAGAGGGTGTGGTTTACCATGTCGAAAGCTTTTGAAAGGTCAGTAAAGAGTGCTGAAGAGAGTATGTTTTTATTGCGGTTTCTGTTGATGGTGTCTGTAAAGGATAGAAGGGCAGTAGTAGTACTATGAGATGGCCTAAAGCCATGTTGGCAGTTTGCTATTATGTTATAGGTTCATAGGTTAGGTTCATAGGTTCATAGGTTAGTACAAGGCTAACTGCCCTTGCGAGCCATTGTAAGCCTAGCCAATTATCTCTTGTGAGACTCAAACCTTGCACCTTGTGTTTGTAAGGCAAACACCTTAACCATTAGGCCACCCTCCCAACCCTGTTATGTAGTGATAGATGCTGTAAAAGTTGTTTGTGAATGCATTTTTCCAATATTTTTGCAAAGGGTGATAAGAGAGCTATTGGCCGGTAGTTTGAGTAGTCATTTGAATTCCCACCTTTGTGTAGGGGGATAATACGGAAGATTTTCCAAATATCTGGAATGGTTCCCTGTTTGATTGTTCTATTTATAAGGATAGATATAGGGTAGGCAATTGCTTTGGCTGCTTTTTGGAGATATTGTGATGGTAGTTGGTCAGCAGAAGGAGTACATGGCTTGAGGTTATGAATGAATTTATAGATGAGAGTAGTAGAGATGGGTTGTAGTTTAAAAGTAGGTAAAGAGCCTGGTGGGGTAGTGGGAAGGCTTGAATTTGTCTGGGATAAGTTGACTAGCTAGAGATAGTATGGTGGCAGTGAAGAAAGAGTTAAAGGTATTAGCAGTTTGATGGGGGGTATTTGGATCAGCGTCAAGTGGGGTAGGTGTTTGAGAGTGGCCTGGGGAAAGGAGTTTATTGATACTAGCCCAAAACTTCTGAGGATTATTTTGGTGTGTTTGCTGCAGTTTACAGTAGTAGTTCTTTTATCTGCAAGTATTGCCTTTTTAGTACTATTTCTCAGCTGCCTAAAGTTTAGTTGATCAGAGATATGTTTGCTCTCCACTTAGCCCATGCTTTGTTTCTAAGCAGGATTTGACATCTAGTTTCATTAGAAAGCCATGGGGCTAGGTTGGACTTTATTCTGATGGACCGTTTAGGTGCATGCCTATCCAGGATAGATAGGAATTTAGAGTTAAAATAATTTACAGCCTCTTCAAGTAGAAGGGTTTTTAATGGGTTCCAGTCACAGGCATTAAGTTCAGCTTGAAATAATTCTGAGTTAGTGTTTGGTGGAACGAGCTATCCTAAAGGTGGGGTGGTTAGGAAGATCCTTTTTTCTCTTATAATGTAGGTTAAAAAATGATCACTTACATTATCTGGCAGTGTTCCTACCCTATAAGATTGTTTCTGTTTGTTTATAAGTATCCAATCTAAGGTGCTCTCTTTTTTATTTGGTTTGTGAATTCTGGTTGTAGAGGTTATAGTTTGGCTAAAGCCGTGGAGGTTAATATGAGAAGTAGGATTTTCTGCACTAACACCTTTCCAGTCAGTATTAACGTCACCTAGTATTATAGTTTCTTGGGGGGTAAGTAGAAGACACCCAGTTTAGTATGTCCTCTATTGTAGAGATATTATTTCCTGGTGGTAAATAAATACAGATAATGTATAAAGATTTGTTTGAATTGATTTGAAGTTTGGAGATGAGAATTTCTGCGTTACTATCCTGGGTTGGATTATATGGTAGGGTGGAGATATGAAGTTCATCTTTAAATAGAACTGCTACTTCACCCCCTTTCCGTTTAGTACGGTCTTGCCTGAGTATGTTATAGCCTTGGGGAATGATTTCATTGTCTTTAGTTTCTGGTTTCAACCAAGTTTCAGTGAGGCAGAGGATATCAAAGGAGTAAATATCTAGGATGGCATGCAGGTGAGCTATTTTATTATTAATGCTTTGGATATTTAGGTGTCCAATTTTGAGAGAGTTATTGAGTTTAGGGTGGATTGAATGGATAGTGGGGTTTGAAGGGCCAGGGTTGGGGTGGATGTCACTGTCTTTTAATGAGGGATTATTTAGTTTTGTTAGTGAATTATACCTAAGGTAAGTTTGAAGTTTCACTTTCTTTATAGTGGGTATGTTGTGTTTAATGTGGGAGAGTCTATGGTATTTAGGTAGTAGGTAACTGGGAATGGATGTTATATTAGTATGACTGTAAGAGGGTATATAAGTGTAGATTGCTGTTTGCTTTAGGGTGTGGTTAAGATGGTAGTAGTGAAATTTTTCATAGGAAGTAAGAAGGTAGGTTGAGGTCAGGATAGTAGAAAGTATAACTGCATGACTTAGCTTGGTTATATTAGCTAGAGGCATTTTATTGAGTTTGTAAATAAGAGGAGTGAGGAGATTGGGGATTGGAAAGTATAGTAAAAGAAGATTAAGGATAAGGGAGGGGAAAAAGAGGGGGCAGTAATTTATAGTAGTTAAGAGTAAAGTGAATTTGGTGAGGTAGTTTAAGGTGTGGCTTATTGGGAGAGAATAGGGGATGGTAGGGGTGTGGCTAAAGTGTATGGGATGAGGTAAAGTATGGGATTGGTTGGAAGAGAGAGAGGGTGTGGTTAGGGAAGTATAAGTGTAGGACCTCTGGGGGTGGGTGGGAATTGGGGGTAGGGTAGGGGAGCGGAGTGAGCCCATAGGGCGAATGGAGCGGGCCAGAACAGAGAGAGGCTGAGAGGCAATCAGTTATACAGAGAGACTGTATTCTACAGGCTAAGGAAAGGTAAGAGAAGTTTTCTGTTGCTATTTAACAGAAAGTGGGCAGCAAGGTATAGCTGTGTAGGGGAGAGGGGTAAGAGTAAAGGGTTTAAAACAGAGAGAAAAGATATTTATAAATAGTGCTATGGCAGGTAAGGAAGTTTAAGCAGAGAGTGAAAGTAAATGGGCCAGTAACTATAATAGTAGAATTCCCAGTGAATTATCATCTCTTTCTTCAATAACACCTAGAACACATGATTTTAAATAGCTTTCACATTCTACAGTTCAAGTGAGACTGTAGCGAATATGTACATGGTAGAGGAGTTATTTTGTGAGTTTGTACTCTGGGATAGTTTCCCAGGAAGACTAGGCTAGTAATAGCATTCAGTAAGCTAGTGGCCTAACTAACTAAGGTCAGGAGAAAGGTATGCCCAGAGGCCTGAAAAAGATAGAGATAAGGACATGGAAAGGAGGAGGTTATTAGTCAGGGTTAGAACATGGACATAGCCATTGAGTTTTAAGGAATGTTTTTAGTAGCTTCTTGAAAAGTGTTGTTGAAGAAAGAGATGATAATTCACTGGGAAGCCTGTTCCAAATTTTTCCCCCAGAGTTGGAGAAAAGACAGTCACCTGATTTATTGTTGGCTTTGAGTGGCTACTAGTAATTTATTAGCTGAGCGTAAGGTTCTGAGATTTTTGTATGGGGTGATAAAGCTGCAGAGTATTGGGGTATTGCTGGGATGGTGCAAAATCTTTTGGGTGATAGTCAGTTTCTGAAGTAGAAGCTGATTTTGCAATTCCAGCCATCCTAGCTGTTTAAGATTTTGACAATGGTGGGTTCTAAATAGGGAGCCAATGGCAAATCTGGCAGTGTTACAATAGGAGGTTGCCAGTTTAAGATTACTTTTGGATAGATTGGTATAAATGGGGGAGGCATATAGGAGGGTAGAGATAAGATGAGTGTGGGCGATGGTAGTTCTAGCTAAGGAGTAAGGAAAGGTTTAATCCTGTGAAGGGAACCTAGTTTTCTATTCACTGATTTAATGGTTAAGTTAATGTGTGAATCAAAGTTCAGGTTGTGGTCATTTGTTACACCTAAAAGTTGAGTGGTCGTATCAGGTGCTGTGAGAGTGCCATTATTGGATGTAACTGTGATATCAATAGGGGAGAACTTCTTTGTTAGAGTGAACAGTAGTAATTTAGTTTATTTAGGGCTTAGGAGGAGACTGCATTGAAGGAACCAGTTTTCTACTAAGTTAAATACTTTTTGGGTGATGGACTGGAGTTCAGCAGAAGACGCAGCACTACAGATTAATGTGGAATCATCTGCATATTGTATGCAAGTGGCTTGAGGAAGGTTAGCATTTAGAACATTAATGAAGACGGAGAAAAGGAGAGGTCCCAAAATAGAGCCTTGAGGGACACCAAGGGTAATAGGGAGGTGAGTGGATAAGTTATTGTCCCAGAGGACTGCTTGTTGTCTATTTTCTAGCTAGGACTTGAACCATTTCACTGCTTGTGGGCCCAATGAAAGTGATTTAAATATAAGTAACTGATGGTTAACCATAGCAAAGGCTTTAGAGAGATCAATAAAGAGCACAGAGGAAAGCAGGTTGTTATTCCGATTTTTATTAATGCAGTCAGAAAAGGATAAGAGTGCAGTAGTAGTACTGTGGAATGGCCTAAAGCCATGCTGACAGTCAGCTAATAGGTTATTTTGGAGAAGATGATCAAGTAGTTGCCGATGGATACATTTTTCCATGATTTTAGCTAATGGAGAGTAGGACTATGGGACGAAAGTTTGAGAGTTCGGTCGAGTTACCTCCCTTATGTAGTGGGATAATATGTGAGATTTTCCAGAGAGATGGGATGGAACCTTCAGTAATGGTTTTATTGATTAGGCCTGGAAATGGGGTAGGCAAACACTCAAGCTGCACTTTGCAGGTATTGAGCTGGTAGCAGGTCAGCTGAGTGTGTAAAAGGTTTAAGTTTTTGAAGTGGTGTATAGATAAGGGATGTTTGATCTGGTTGTAACTGAGATGTGGGAAGTGATCTAGTTGAGGAGGGAGGCAAAATTGAGCTAACAGGTGGTAGGGTATTTGCTAGAGATTGGACGGTTTCAGTAAAAAAGTTATTGAAAGCATCAGCAATCTGGTTGGAAGTGTTATGAGAGAAACCAGAAGGGGGTAGGTGTCTTGGACTGTCCTGGGTATAGGAGTCTATTAATACCTGACCAGAAGCTTTGTGGTTTCTGTTGATGGGTTTGATGGAGTTTAAAGTAAAAGTTTTTTTTTATCAAGCAATATTGATTTTTTAGTGGTATTTCTCAGCTGTTTAAAGTTTTGATGATCGGCTGGGTTTTAGTAGTTCTCCATTTGGCCCAGATTTGTTTTTTCAGTAACGTTTTAAGCCTAGCCTCTTTTGTGAGCCAAGGAGCAATTTTGCTTCTGGTTCTGGGAGTGCGAGTGGGGGCATGGTATTCTAGGATTTGCAAGAATTCAGAGTTAAAGTATGATACTGCTTCATCGAGGAGGAGGTGTTTTAGGGTTGACCAATCACAAGCTTTAAGTTCTGCTTGGAAGCTTTCTCGGTTAAAATTGTTGTTGTTCTGGTAGTTCTAAAGAAGCTTTGGTTGGGAATAAAGGTCTTTTATCTAATTATATAAGTAAGTGAATGGTCGCTAATGTCATCAGGAAGGATACCTTCTTTATATGAGTGGGGATGATTATTTACTAATATCTAGTCTAAGGTGCTTTGTTTGTTACTAGATTTATGGATTCTGGTGGGGGTGGTGACTGGGAAAAGCCATATAGGTTTATATGGGTAGTTGGGTTGTCAGAAATACAGCTATTCCAATCAATATTAAAATCACCGAGTACTATGGTTTCTTGTGGGAAGGACAGAGAGAGCCAGCAGAGGGTATTTTCAAGTGTTGAAATATTATTTCTTGGAGGAAGGTAGTGTGCTTAAAGTACTTTCCTAGTTGCCAAAATTATTAAACTTGTCTTAAATGATCCCTATGACGTTTCCTTGTGCTTAGCTGTTTATATATTGCAACCATGGAAGGTATTTATTGATGTATTTTTCCCTAGTTTTTTCCTTTCAATTCTGGCATCTTCTTTATCATTACTTTAACTTGTTGAAGTTGTGTTGCTACATTTGATTTACACAGTCCAATAATTGCTTTTTTGGCTACTAATACTGTAGGCTAGCCAGTTCTCTCCAGTGTTTTGTCATTTATAGGTTCCTTGGATATTACTAGGCTGTTGAACCGAGGGTCTTTACAAGCCTAGCCGTTTAATCCCAATATAATACTAGATGAGAGAGGTAGTCTATGCCCAAGGTTTCTCTAGCAAGGACTACCCATGTCCAGGAGAGAAGCCGGGGCAGTCCCCATCAGAAATTTACGCTTTCATAGGTTGGTACTAGACTGTCAGCACTAGGGCCTATACAAGCCTAGCCATAACAATTCCCTGGCTATTTCTTCCCACAATATTTACTTCCCTGGACCCCTGTCTAGCAAGGTGACTGACGTGATTCCCGAAGTGAATTTCCTATCTCCCATCCAATCTTCAAGATTCCTTTTGAAGAGGGCCAAAGAGGCGCTCTGCTTTACATGTATGGGCAGTCTATTCCAGGATCTGGAGAGTCTCTGGGTCAGGAACCTATCACTCCTGCATGTTTTGTTCATTGTGATGACAAGGTTTAGATCCCTGGAGCGTGTGGCTCTGAGGGATTGGGATTTCTTTAAGTGTAGCATGTCCATCAGTTCTGGGTTTGACATGACCTTGTATGTTATGCAGAGATCGCTTGTGAGTAGACGATATGCGACAAGAGTATAGCTGGAGTTTTTTAGCCAGTCAGCATAGGGCATCTGCTTTAAGCTTGTGATTCTTTTAGTGAGGTATTTCTGTGGCCTTTCCAGTATTTAGTGAGGTATTTCTGCGGCTTTTCCATTTTCACATCCAGTCGTCCAGGTTGCACTTAAACAGGGTTATGGAGGTGCTCTGCTTGATATGGATTGGAAGCCTATTTCAGAGGAGTGGCAACCTCTGAGCGATGTATCTGTCTCTCCAGCAGGTCCTGTTTATGTTGTAGATGAGGTCTCTGGAACGGGTGACTCTAGTCCCATTTGACTACGGATGTGCAGCATTTCCATTAGATTTGGGTCAGAGATAGCACTGTAAACCAGACATAAGTGCATCTAAGTAGTCAATACACTACTGAGTACAGTGACAGAGGCTTCAGTCTTTCGGTATAAGACATGCTAGAGACCCTAAATTTTCTTAGTTAGAAACCTCTGAGGTGTCTCAAGTTGCTGCAGGTGTCTGGTGTGGTACATACCAACAGGAGCATTATATTCAATAATAGGCCTGATGAGGGATGAATACAAAGGAGCTACAACCTTTTTTGCTCTGGAGGCGATGCCTTTGCTAATCAGTTGAGCAATGTTGAATGCCTTCCTTACTACAGTAGACACAGAGTAGTCAAAGCTGAAGTCACAGTTAGCTTGTGTACCCAGGTCTCTACTGAATTGGCACTTACAGTATTATATTTATTTTATAATCAGCAGGGGAATGGTTTTTCAAAGGGAATGATGATGATACATTTTTTCTAGCATTTACTTTAAGATCATGACTTTGGCACTAATCATTGGTTTGTGTAAACTCCTTTTGTAGTACACTGACATCGTTAGAGGATTCAGTGATAGCACCTAATTTGCAGTCATCCACAAACTTGGTTAGCCACAGTCCCTCCATTTTGGCCTGGACTTCTGAGAAGTATATGTCAGACAAGAGTGGGTCCAGCACTGACCCTTGTGGGACTCCACTGGTGACAGGTCTGCTGATAGAGGTAAAGTCTCCCACTTTGACTGAGTGTTGTCGATCTTTAAGTCTGTTTGCACCCCACCTGACAACATAGGTGTTGATATTTAACTGGTTTAGTTTCAATGATGCCCGAGTGTGGGATAGTGTTGAAGGCCTTGGCCAAGTAAAGATAGGCCATGTGCATGGCTATGCCTTCATCTATGGGTCTGGTCACATTCCCGAAGAAGTCCACCAGGATTAGCAGGCTTGACCTGCCCTTGACAAAACCGAACTGAGATGGATCCAGGATTTGGAGTTCACCTATATCCTTATTTATGAGGTCCATGATGATTAATTCTATTGTCTTACAGATGAGGCAGGTTAAACTTATGGGTCTGTAGTTACCTGGGTCTGTTGCAGAGTCACCCTTGTGGACGGGGATAACAGTCACTGTTTTCCTTTCAGTGGGGACAGTGTCAGTATTCAGGCTCTGATTGAGTAGAGTGCCTAATGGAGTAGCTAGCTCTTGTTTTAGAACATCAAGAACACAGCCTGAAATGCCATCTGGTCCCATCAAGGCTGTGTTCTTAGCCTTGGAGAGACCATTGATGACTTGCTGTTTGGAGATATAGGGAGGAGGAGATGATGAAGACATGGTTTGTGGTATGCTTGGGGGGGGGGGGGATAGGGAGGTGAAATTTTCACCAAACCTGTCTGCTAGCAGGTTTGCAATTTCCGTAGGGTCAGTGTGTGTGTGATGCCATCAACAATTAGTTCAGCACAGATCGGAGTCCTACCTTTTAGGTTGTGAACGTAGCTGAAGAAAGCCTCATGGTTATCCTTTGCTATGGTTGCTAAATTTTTCACATAGTTGCTCTTTGAAGATTTTATGAGTTGTCTTATTTGCTTGTTTAGGCTGAGGAGGGTGCTCTTCCAGTTCTGGGATCTCATTTTTGTATTTTTAGACAACAGCTTCTTCCACTTACCGTATAATGCATTAATGCTAGATGTCCACCAGGATGGTTTGTTTTTTCTTGAGGAACAGGATGGTTTGTGTTTTCTTGAGGGTCTAGCTTTAATCCTATCTGACATGGCTGTGTGTATACACATTTGTGTAGATGTTTATACAGGGCATCAGTGTATACCTTAGTATAGCCGTCAATGCCATCAGTGGAAATTGGCACTTGGAAGTCAATTATACCTTCCGTTAGGAGGTCATAGTTAGCTTTGGTGAAGCTTTTTTAGCCTGACTTCTCCTTTGGGGAGATGTTCATTGTGTGGCACTGCTGCAGTTATTACACTTGGGTTATCCTGCCATCAGGCGGTTCCCCAGCCGGCCTGAGTTCCAAAGTCTTGGTCCGGTGTCGGTTGCTGTCGCTTCTTCCCTGATGTCAGTGCGCCAGGCGTATATAATGTGCATCCAATGCCATTTTCTTCAGTCTTTCTTGCCGCACGGTGCCCGAAGCAGAAGCAGTTCGCAAGTGCCGGTCGGCCGACTCCTGAGATTTTCAAACAGAATCCAGAACCGAAGTCTTCTATAAAGCTAAGTACCCCGTTGGGGAAACTTTTTCTTGCCTCAGACCGATGTCAGTAAAAGTTAATAATTGCATTTCTTGTGGGAAGCAAATACCTTATAAGGATTTCCACTCCTACTGCATTCCATGCCTAGGTCCAGACCACGACGTCACTGGTTGTCGTTTTTGTGCTAGGTTTAATAAGCGCACTATCAAACGTCTGTTTGATTTCGCCTGACACTATTTCGGCAGAAAATTTAATTACAACATGCCTTCGGAACTACCGACCACCGGAATTCATAAAAAGCGCAAAGACAAGGACCGACTTCCGAGGCCCAAACCTGACGACGAGGCCTCTTCTAGGCCAGTCGCCGGTTCTCCTGCTCTCAGCGAGGCGCCTACACAGCCCCTGACGACCACTTCCATACCACCACAGACAGACTCCCATGTGGAGCCGGCTGGGCCTTCGGACACTCCTACGCCTATTATTACAGAGCTGAATCCTACAGAGGGAACCGAAGTAGCCGAACAATCCACTGCTTCAGGGGGTGTTTTCAGGCCTACCCAAATAACAATTAAACCCTCTGTAAATCTTAAGCCTCCCTTAAAAGCTAAAAAACAGCAACTTTCTCCTGGGCAGGCTTCCATGCCTAAGAAACAAATGCTTAAAATGGCCAAGGACCTTATCACTCTGATCAGAGGGTCCCAGCCCCCTCCAGATAAAAGGCCTAGACAAGAAGCAGACTATGATTCTTCAGACCAGGTGTCCATTTCCTCTGATACATCCTCAGACCTAGGGTATTCATTACCTCCTTATGAAGACTATGATGCTGAGGGGTCTATCCCATCAGCCTCCCCGCCAGAGGACTACTCCTTTGAGGAGACCTTACACACCATGAGGGAGCATTTCCAGTGGGAAGGCCAGGATTACTCTGAATCCAAGAAAAGGCTCTGAGACTTCCTTTTACTGCCTCAACACAGACCCCTTGCTATTCCACCTGTGTTGGATATTGTGGATAATGTATTCACTGAATCCAGCCTTAACCCTGATTCTTTACCTCCAGCTCCAGTTAAGCCAGATAGATATTATAGCGTCCCTGACTCTCTCAAATTCTTATACAAAGGCCCTGTTGCTGACCCTGAAACTATTTCCCAGGGACCTAAAGAGATTAAGGCCTCATCAGCTAAAAACCCAGTCCCCTCTGATAGAGATTCCAGAGCATTAGACAGATGGGGAAAGAAAGTTTATACCTCTGCAACTTGAGCCTTGAATTGTCAATTTCATATGTTTAAATATCAGCAATTTATAAGGTCTCAGTTGAAACAAAAGATGCTTTCAGATACTGATCCTCCTAATTTGAAAGAAATGCAGGATTTATTGCATGCTAACAAGTGGGAAAACTTACTTTACAATGTGGTTTTGATTCTTTAGAGGCCTCATGCAGAGCAGCTGTTACAGCCTCTGTCATTAGAAGGCATGCTTGGTTAAAGGAACATACACTACCAGAACATATTAAGGCCAAATTACTTGATGCACCTTTGCAGCGGGATGTGTTGTTTGGAATTAAGGCAGAGGAAGTGTTAAAAAAGATGGAAGATAAGGCAAAATCTATGCAAACGGTCAAAGATTTCTTACAGGTTCAACCTCCTCTCTTCAGCAGAAATTGGCCAACAAAGAATTGGTCCTTTCCTGTCACAGATAGACCTCAAAGGGGCAGATATAGATGCCCAAGAGGTAGAGGACAGCCACAGGGCCCTTACAGACCACAACAATGGGGTGCACCAAGCCAGAAAGAAGGGGAAGACAGACCTCAATCATACAAAAAACAGTCTCAATGACTTCCCACTAGAGCTGCCAATCAGCTCTCTATTGGCAGCTCCCTTAGGAGGAAAACTATCTCTTTTCTTCCACAATTGGCATTGCATCACCAAGGACAAATGGGTTCTCAACATCATCTCTCAAGGTTACAGATTCCATTTCCACACGCTGCCAAAGTTAAAAGGAATGCCAAATCTGCCAACAAATCAATGGGCAGAGGCTCAAAAACAAATTGCAGCACTCATGGACATGAGAACTATTCAAAAGGTACCACCACAAGAGCAAGGACAAGGATTTTACTCAAGACTTTTTCTGGTTCCCAGAAAGGACAAAGCCTGGAGACCCATTCTGGACCTTTATTCTCTGAGCACTTACCTGGATATTCCGAAATTCAAAATGTTGACACTGCAGCAGCTGCTTCCCATGCTGGGAAGACAGCTTGGCTGGTTACTTTGGACCTCAAAGAGGCATACCTGCATGTCCCTATCAGACAAAACTGCAGAAGATACCTCAGATTTCTAGCAGGTTCAAAGCACTACCAATTCTGTGCACTGCCCTTTGGCTTATCTAATGCGCCCAGGGTCTTCAAAGTGCCTGGCACCAGTAATTGCTTTTTTCAGGCAGAAAGGAATACAAATTTACCCATACCTGGACGACTGCCTAATCCAAGCAGAGAGCAAGGACATTCTTCTAAAGCATCTGGCGTACGTTAAAAAGTTATTAAGTTGCCTAGGGTACACAGTAAACGAAAAGAAATCAAAACTAGTGCCCTCACAGCAGATAATATTCCTGGGTGCCAGCTTAAATACAATGGCCCAGATGGCTTATCTGATGCCAGGCAAGCAAAGACAACTGAGTATTTTCTTTTAATGGTAACAAAAACCCAACTCCCTGCAAGAAAAATTCTGCAGGCCTTGGGCTACATGGCATCTTGCATTCTACTAATTCCATATGCCAGATTGCATATGAGGAAACTACAATGGTACCTAAAGAGTGTATGGTCTCAACACTGCCAAAATTTGAAAACAGTGATACCACTAATTCCCTGCTTACAACAGGAGTTTCAATGGTGGGCACAAGCTTGTCACCTCAACAAGGGACAACTCTTTACTCAACCCACAGCCAGGCAAACACTGACAACAGATGCGTCGGATTACGCCTGGGGAGCACACATGGCAGGAGAATGTATTCAAGGCAAGTGGCCCGCACATCAAAGACATCTCCACATCAATCAAAAACAGATGCTAGCCGGACAAAATGCAATTCTGGCCTTCAAACACCTGCTACATCCCGGACAACTACTACTAAAGACAAGACAACACCACAGTTATGTGGTATATAAACAAACAAGGGGGCACACACTCCTACCTCCTCTGCAGACTAGCCATGAACTTGTGGAGCACAGCTTTAAACTACCCGGTTCATCTCCAGGCACAATTCCTGCCAAGAGAGAAAAACACACTGGCAGACCTAAGCAGAAACATCATGGATCCTCACGAATGGCAATTGAGTCCACAAATATTCAGAATGATAGTACAAAAATGGGGGAAACCAGACATAGATCTGTTTGCATCTCCAAAGAACTGTCAACTACAGAAGTTCTGCACAAGGAACTACCATCCACAAGCCTGGAAAGTGGACGCCCTCTCATTCAGCTGGAAAACTCTACAAGCATATGCCTTTCCTCCTCTACCTCTCCTTCCAAAGGTACTCATAAAAGCCAGACAGGAAGAGACAAAGATGATTCTGATTGCACCAGACTGGCCACGCCAGCACTGGTACCCAATCTTAAAAAACTTGGCACAAGAACCACCTTGGATTTTGCCTCAAATTCCACAGCTGCTGACACAACACAACAAACAGATTCTGCACAGCCAGCTAAAGACCTTAAATCTAGCTGCATGGGAAATCCTTTAACAACACAAACATTGCCTCTCTCCAAAGCTGTTATGGATGTCATTCTGGAGGCAAGGAGGCCTAGCACCAGGAAAGCCTACTCGGATAAATGGAAAAGATTCTGTGCCTGGAGCCAAGCACACAGACTTGACCCTCTAGTCCCAAACATTCCTCAGATACTTCAGTACCTAACTGAGATGCTGGACAAGGGCCTTTCCTTCTCATCCATCAAGATTCATGCCTCAGCCATTTCTGCTCATTACAACGCGGATCCACCTATCTTCTCACATCCTCTGCTCAAACAATACCTCAGACGGGCTAGAAACTTGAGACCGCCCCGTAGAGCACCTACTGCAACTTGGGACCTAAACTATGTTTTGGAAAAATTAACTTTACCTCCATTTGAACCAGCTAACACAGAAGAGTTAAAATGCATTTATTGGAAAACTGCTCTACTACTGGCTATATAACCTCAGCAAGAAGAGTATTAGAATTACAGGCCCTAATGGCAGTGGAACCATTCCTCATCTTCCACCAGGACAGAGTGTCTTTAAGAACTTAACCCTACGTTTATGCCAAAGGTAGTGTCAAGTGTGGCTCTAAACCAAACAATTCACTTGCCAACCTTTTATCCAAATCCACAGAACAAAGGAGAGAAGAGACTCCTACATTCCTTGGACATTCACAGACAGCTATGCTTCTACTTGGACAAAACCAAAACTTTCAGAAAATCTGAGCAATTATTGGTAGCATACGCTGCAGGAGCACAGGGAAAAGCCATTTCAAAACAAACCATCTCAAAATGGATAGCACACTGTATACGTTTCTGCTATACCCACCATGGAAAACCTGTACCTAGCAGCATCACATCTCACTCCACCAGGGCTACAGCCACTTCAACTGCCTATCTCAGAGGAGTGCCTACCAGGGATATCTTAGAAGCAGCAACATGGAGTTCTGTACATACCTTCACCAAGCACTACCATTTGTCTTTATATTCAAAATCCAGAGCTGGCTTTGCCACTGCTGTTCTGCAGGGCCTTATAGCCACCCCTAACGCCTTATAGAACCAACCACCCTACCTCAGCTTTGTGATTCCACCCAAGTGTAATGACTGCAGCAGTGCCACACGATGAACATAGTACAGTTTTGTACCTACCATAAATGTAGATGTTCGAGTGTAGGCACTGCTGCAGTCCAAGTTACCCTCCCTCCTTCCCCTCTTATTCGCTGGTATGTCTACCCTATACTACCTATGGGAGTATTTGCTGGTATCTGCTTTTTTATTATTTGCTTTGCTTATGTATGGTTTTATTAGCAATTTTCATTGCCTACCTATTTGGGGGCACCTGACATCTGGGGCAAGAAAAACTGAAGAAAATGGCGTCGGATGCACATTATATACCCCTGTCGCACTGACGTCAGGGAAGAAGCGACAGCAGCCAACGCCGGACCAAGACTTTGGAACTCAGGCCGGCAGGGGAACCACCTGACGACAGGATAATTCAGACTCCTCTGAGGACCAAGACTTACTCCATCTCTCCTTATAAAGATTCTGATGCTGAGGACTCTATTCCCTCAGCTTCTCCTCCTGAAGACTACTCCTTTGGGGAAACTTTACACACTATGAGGGAACATTTTCACTGGGAAGGTCAGGACTACTCTGACTCAAAGAAAAGGCTCAGAGAGTTTCTTTTACTCCCCCAACACAGACCACTTGGCATCCTGCCAGTTTTGGACATTGTGGATGATGTCTATTTAGAATCCAGTTTCAACCCAGACACTCTACCTCCTGCTCTGGCTAAGTCCGACAGATACTATAGAGTGCCTGATTCCCACAAATTTCTTTACAAAAGCCCTGTAGCTGACCCAGAGACTATCTCACAGGGTCCCAAGGGGGCTAAGGCTTCTATGGCTAAAAACCCAGTACCTTCTGAGAGGGATTCCAGAGCACTAGACAGGTGGGGGAAAAAGGTTTACAGCTCGACTACACTAGCTATGAGGGCACTGAATTGTCAATTTCACATGCTTAAGTATCAGCAATTTCTAATCTCTCAGTTAAAGCAAAGAATAACCTCTCTCCCTCAACAATCTGAATTGAAAGAAGTACAGGATCTGTTGCACGCCACTGAGCAGATGGGCAAACATACCTTACAATGTGGGTTTGATTCTTTGGAGGCCTCCTGCAGAGCAGCTGTCACTGGGTCTGTTATACGTAGGCATGCTTGGTTAAAAGAACAAACTCTGCCTGATCATGTTAAAGCAAAACTACTGGATGCTCCCTTTACAGCAGGATGTTCTTTTTGGAGTTAAAGCAGAAGAAGTTTTAAAGAAAATGGAAGATAAGGCAAAATCTATGCAGAGTGTCAAAGATTTCCTACAAGTACAACCCCCTCGCTTCAGCAGAAACTGGCCAACAAAAAATCGGTCCTTTCCAGCCACTGACAGACCACAGAGGGGTAAATACAGACGCCCAAGGGGCAGAGGACAACCACAAGCCCAGTATAAACCTCGCCAATGGGGCTCTGCAACACAGAAGGGAGGAGAAGACAGGTCTCAAACCACCAGAAGGCAAACTCAATGACTTGCACCTCATCCAGCCAAGCAATACTCTCTTGGCAGCCCCCTTGGGAGGAAAACTCGCACTTTTTGCAGACAACTGGCACATTGTCACAAAGGACAAATGGGTCCTAGACATAATTTTACGAGGATACAGATTCCACTTTCACACCTTGCCAATGAAAAGAGGAATGCCAAACCTGCCACAAAATCAATGGGCAGAGGCACAAAAGCAAATTACAGCTCTCATGGATATGAGAGCCATTCAACTGGTACCTACTCGAGAGCAAGGCCAAGGATTTTACTCAAGACTCTTTCTAGTGCCCAGAAAGGACAATGCCTGGAGACCAATTCTGGACCTTTCAATTCTAAACACTTACAAGTACCCAAATTCAAGATGCTAACACTACAGCAGCTACTTCCCATGTTGGGCAAGGAAGCGTGGCTTGTAACGTTGGACCTCAAGGAGGCATACCTGCATGTCCCTATCAGACAAAGTTGCAGAAGATACCTCCGTTTCATTGCAGGTTCAACCCATTACCAATTCTCTGCACTGCCCTTTGGCTTATCTACTGCGCCCAGAGTTTTCACAAAATGCCTGGCACCAGTAATTGCATACTGCAGACAAAGAGGAATTCAAATATATCCATACCTGGATGACTGCCTCATCCAAGCAGAAAGCAAAGACATTCTCTTACATTATCTGGCCTTTGTAAAGCGTCTACTAAACTGCCTGGGGTACACAGTAAACGAAAAGAAGTCAAAACTAGTACCCTCACAACAAATGACATTCCTGGGTGCCCGCTTGAATACAATGGCCCAGAAGGCTTATCTTACGCCAGACAAGCAACTACAACTGACTCAATATTTTAAGACGATGGCAACAAAGACCCAATTAACTGTAAGAAAAAAATCTGCAGGCTTTGGGCTTCATGGCATCTTGCATACTAATAATACCATTTGCAGAGCTGCATATGAGGAAATTACAGTGGTACCTAAAAAGCGTATGGTCTCAACACAGCCACAGCTTGGACACAATGATAGCTCTCATTCCCTGCCTACAACAGGAATTTCTATGGTGGTCTCAGGCATGTCACCTGAACAAGGGTCAGCCTTTCACCTTGCCCCCAACCAGGCAAACTATCACAACAGACACTTCAGACTATGCCTGGGGGGGCACACATGGCAGGACAATGCATTCAAGGCCTATGGACTGCAGATCAAAGAAATCTGCACATAAATCAAAAAGAGATGCTAGCTGTACAGAAAGCTCTGACAGCCTTTAAGGATCTATTACATCCAGGACAACTTACAATAAAGACGGACAACACCACAGTAATGTGGTACATAAACAAACAAGGAGGTACACATTCTTATCCTCTATGCAGGTGAGCAATGACCTTATGGAACACAGCTCTGGCCTACCAAGTCTAGTTACAAGCTCAATACCTGCCAGGACAGAAGAACACATTGGCAGACGACTTCAGCAGAAACATCAAGGATCCCCACGAGTGGAAACTAGATCCACAAATATTTGCAATGATAATTCAAAAATGGGGCCTTCCAGACATAGACCTGTTTGCCAGTCCTCAAAACTATCAACTGACAAATTTTGTACAAGGACATTTCACCATCAAGCTTGGAAAGTGGACACTCTCTCTTTCAGTTGGAAAAACCTGACAGTATATGCCTTCCCTCCATTGCCTCTCCTCACAAAGGTTCTTTTGAAAGTCAAAAAGGAGAGACCACGACTGATTCTCATAGCCCCAGACTGGCCACGCCAGCACTGGTATCCGCTATTGAAAAATATGGCCCACAGCCCACCATGGATATTGCCTCAAATCCCCCATTTCCTCACACAACAAAGCAATCAGATTCTTCACAGCCAGCTCAAAACTTTAAACCTGGCTGCATGGCAAATCATCTAAACATCCAACCAGCTCCTCTTTCACAAGCAGTTCTGGATGTTATTCTGGAAGCCAGGAGACCAAGCACCAGGAAGGCTTATTCGGACAAATGGAAAAGGTTTTGTGCCTGGAACCAAGCTAAAGGCCAGGGCACATTTCAGCCTCACATGCCTCACATTCTGCAGTATTTAACTGAGATGTTGCACAAAGGACTTTCCTTTTCCTCAATTAAAATCCATGCTTCAGCTATTTCAGCTCACTACAACACGGATCCACCTTTATTTTCACATCCTCTTCTAAGGCAGTTCCTCAGAGGGGCAAAGAACATAAGACCACCCAGGAGAGCTCCTACACCAACATGGGACCTCAATTTTGTTCTGGAAAAAACTAACGCTACCTCCCTTTGAACCAGCTTTCTCTGCAGATCTTCAGTTCCTGTCATGGAAGACTGCCCTGCTCCTAGCAATAACTTCAGCTAGAAGAGTCTCAGAGCTACAGGCACTAATGGCAGTGGAACCTTTCCTCATTTTTCATCAAGATAGAGTTTCTCTACAAACTAATCCTTCCTTTATGCCTAAGGTGGTTTCTAGTGTAGCTTTAAATCAAACCATCCACTTACCCACCTTCTTCCCCAATCCACAGAACAAAGGTGAGAGACTCCTGCATTCCTTGGACATTCACAGGCAGCTTCGTTACTATTTGGACAAAACTAAGGCTTTCAGAAAATCTGACCAGCTCTTTGTATCCTATGCTCCAGCTTCTCAAGGGAAGGCTATATCAAAGCAAACCATTTCTAAATGGATAGGTCATTGCATACGTTTCTGCTATACCCATCATGGGAAACCAGTTCCTGCTACCATTACATCCCATTCTACCAGGGCAACAGCTACCTCTACAGCCTTTCTCGGGGGTTCCAACCAAGGAAATTTTGGAAGCTGCTACTTGGAGTTCTGTCCACACCTTTACCAAACACTATCACTTACCTCTTTACTCAAAGTCCAGGGCAGGCTTCACCACTGCAGTTCAGCAGGGCCTTATAGCCTCCACTAACCCTCTATGATACCTCCCCCGACCTTAGCTTTGGGATTCAACCTAAGTGTGATGACTGCAACAGGGTAACACGATGAACATAGTACAGTTTTGTACCTACCATAAATGTAGATGCTCGAATGTTCACCCTGCTGCAGTCCAGGTTACCCCCCCCCCCTCCATCTCCTCTGATCTACTGGCTAAATCTCTAATATACCTTACTGATGTATTTGCTTATAGCTGAAGGGATTTTGTGTTTGTGCAGTGGTTACTCCTTTTGGTACTAATTCCTGACCACCTTTTTGGGGGCACCTGACATCTGGGGCAAGAAAAACTGAAGAAAATGGCGTCGGTTGCATTATATATACCCCTGGCGCACTGACGTCAGGGAAGAGGCGACAGCAACCGACGCCGGACCAAGACTTTGGAATTCCGGACGACTGCGGGGACCGCCTGATGACAGGATAACCCAAGTGTGATGACTGCAGCAGGGTGAACACTCGAACATCTACATTTATGGTAGGTACAAAACTGTACTTTCTGGTGCTATTGCTCCTTCAAAAATGACCTATTTATGGTTGGATTTAACCAGTGAGGACCCAGCACTTGAGGTGTTGCATCGGTCACTCATATTGGTGAAGACTAGGTCGCGAATATTGGAGCCCCTTGTGGGGTGGTGCACTGTTTGTTCCAGAGCATTTGAGTTAACAAAGTCCAAGAACTTTTGTGTGAGTGCGTTTGGGCTTGTGTACGTTTCCCAGTTAATGGAAGGATAGTTGAATGTTTCCCAATTAATGGAAGGATAGTTGAAGTTGCCCATGACTAGGGCGTTAGGTTGTACCTTAATTGTCCCAAGTAGGTCTAGATAAGCTTTGTGGGCATCTTGGCTCTTGGACGTAGACCTGTAACTGATGACCTGAAGCGGGGTCTTAACCATGGTAATTTGTACTTGGGAGTAGCTCCATAGAGCTTTCTTTTCTAACCAGTCTAAAGGTGTAATTATCTGTAATGAAGATAGATACTCCACCTCCTTTGGTTCTCACACCTTCAGTTTGCAGTCTGAAAGTGTGGAAGGGTCTGTAACCTTACAAGGCTGGGGTACTTTCTGTGGCCTTGAGCCAGTTTTCTGTGACTTCACAGATGTCAACATCTTCCAGGGAGAGGAGTGCTTCTAGAAAATGCAGTTTCTGATTTAAACTCCTGGGGTTTAGCAGCATGACTCTTAAGTTTCATTGTGTTTGATATTTTCACGTCGTGAATTTTGTTGTTGTGACCTTGCCTAAAAAAGACATTATAGTGAGGCAAGTGCCTTAGCCAGCAGTCGAAAGCCTAGAGGTGCCAGTTGAAGACCATCTCTGGCAAAGCAGCATGGTCTGTCCACCATATTGTCCCAGGCTGACAGGAACTGGATCCCCTTATAATGACACCAGAAACGCAACTAATTATTGAAATCAATCATCTTCTGTTTATATTGTGGTATCATCTTAGGCGAGGGTAAATTCCTGCTCAAAGCTAAGGACATACCCACCTGGGAGATGCATTCAGCGAGCTCAGTTGTGTCTCTCTTGATATAGTCCAGAGAGGTATGCCTCATGTCATTCACACCAACATGAACTATGACTGAGTCATAACAGTACTTGTTGTTGGGAAAATTGAGTGCATGTGTGTTCAGGTGAATCCTTGCACCAGACAGGCAGCGGGGTGTAACAGATCTAATTTCTTTTTCCTAATTTGCTGTCAGTTTTTCAGCTGTTGACTTCCTTTTCCATTGAAATGTTTCATACAATTTACTTACTAGTCTCTTGAATAAGTTTTCTTGAGTCATGGTTTCAGTTAGTAACTGAGCCAAGTCTGAGGGATTCCCCGTGTTTTTCTCTCTCCTAGTTGTCTGATTTGATTTGGTTCCAATTGTAAACCCATGTATAACAACGTGTTGGTTTTCTTAAAATTACATTCTTTACTTGCCTGTTTGTAAGATACTTGCTTTTTTTTCTTTTTTCCTAATTTGCTTCCAGTATGTAGTGGATATATACTTCTTGTTCCAATCCAATATCAAGTTTCGGGTCTATGTTACGTTATCAAATACTCATGTATTCGAAAACGTAATAGTCGACCCCTAAATGTCAAAACCATCAAATGTCGAACGACTACAAAAAGTACAATAACCCACCCACGCAAACCATTTAAACGCTGTAGGCAAGCCCCCCTGCACCCCCCTCATGGGGACTGCACCCCACACCCCCCCCCCCCGCTACTTAAATATACCAATTCTGAGATCGCCATACAGTGCAGACAATGGAAAACTTCCATTTCCACACTGTACGGAGATCTCCATTGAAATGTTCGATGTTTGACGCTTTTGACATTTACGGGTCGACTATTATGTTTTCGAATACATGAGTATTCGATAACGCAACTTTTATGTGGAAAAAAAAAACTTCTTGGCAAGATCCCCCGCTTCTGTGCTGTTAGATGTTCTTTGTGTTTCACTGTTGCAGTCATCACATTTGAGTTATCCCTGACAGGGTAGCTCTCGGCTGGCCCTTATACCAGAGACTTGGTATTTCTGCGTCGGTTGCTGTCGCTTCAGGACTGACGTCATGTCGTCTGTGGTATAAAGTAAGGCAGCTGACGCCATTACCCCAGTCTTTTTTGCTGTGGCGCCTGAAGCAGAAGCAGTTTGCATGAGTGTCGGTCGGCCACTAGCTGAGTTTTCGTCTTCCGAATTAAAGTTGAAGTCTTCTAAAGCTAAGTACCCCATTGGGGATCCTTTTTTCTTGCACTAACAGAGATCGGAAAAAGTTAATAATTGTTTCCCCTGTGGAAAGGAAGTACCACACTGAGACTTCCGTTATTACTGCCGTATTTGTTTACGGCCAGACCACGACGTCCCCCATTATAGCTTCTGTGCTTTGTTCAGTGCCAGAACTATCCGTCGTCGTGACCTTATTGTAGCCAGATATTTTCGCTTACAGTTCTTGAATTCCAATATGGCTTCGGTAAGCCATCCGACAGCAGATCTACTAAAAAACGTAAAGACAGACACAGACCACACAGGTCCAAACCTGCTGACGATGCTTCCGTTAAGCTAGTCGTCCGTTCTTGGATCCTCAGTGAGGCGCTTTCGCAGCCCTTGATTCCCACTTCTGTGGGTCCGCAAGCTGCTACTGAGACCCTTTTGGAGTTCGGTATGCCGCAAAACGTTTCTTCGACTAAGGAACCTGTGGCCCGTCTCTACCTTGCATGGGTCCAGAGCCGCTGAGCAGGCACTGGCTTCCGAGGAAGTCCTCCACACTATCGATTCTTGATACAAACCAACCTCTTATTTCACGACTACCGTTCTTTCAGAAACTACCGAGTTTCTAAAGCCCAGGGTACGAACCACACCCAAGAACCTGACCCACTCCCAGGCGCCTGCTTTCTTGACTCAGTCTCAGATGCTTAAAATGATAGCAGACCTTATCATGCTGATCAGGGGAAGCCAAGCTACCCCATCCAAAAGGAAAATAGATCTGTCCCCTGTAGTTTTGTCTGAGCAAGAGTCTGATGAATCTGATGCATCTGAATATGAAGACATGCAACCCCTCTCCACTTATGAGGATTCTGATGCAGAGGATTCCATTCCTTCAGCCTCTCCCCCAGAGGATTTTTCCTTTGGGGAAACCGTGCATACCTTAAGGGAGCATTTCCAATGGGAGTGTAAAGACTACCCTCAGTTTAAAAAGAGTCTCAGGGAATTCCTAGATCTTCCACAGCACAGACCCTTTGGCCATCCCCCCAGTCCTGGATGCTGTAGAGGATGTTTTCCTGGAATCCAGCTTGACTACTGACACCCTCCCTCCTGCACCCTGAAAACCAGACAGGTACTGTAGAGTACCTGACTATCACAAATTTCTTTAAAAATCCTATTGCTGACCCTGAGGTGATTTCTCAAGGGCCTTAAGGAATTAAAGCAACCTCTGCTAAGAATCCCACCCCCTCAGATAGGGATTCCCGAGCACTGGACAGATGGTGTAAAAAAGTATACACCTCAGCTACTCTTGCTATCAGGGCATTAAATTGTCAGTTCCGTATGCTGAAATTTCAGCAACATACCCTGGAACTCCTTAAATAAAAAATGTCTTCCTTTCCTGCTTGGGCAGAATCAAAAGAATTACAAGAGTTAATGCATTCTGCTAGTCAAGTAACTAAACACACTTGCACTGTGGTTTTTACGCCCTAGAAGCTTCTTGCAGGGCAGCACTAACTGGATCTGTAATTAGAAGGCATGCATGGCTTAAAAAACAGCCCCCTGCCGGACCATGTCAAATCTAAATTGTTGGATGCCCCTTGCAGAAAGATAACTTATTTAGCACTAAGGCAGAAGAGGTCTTAAAAAAGATGGAAGATAAAGCAAAATCTATGCAAACAGTTAAGGATTTCTTGCAGGTCTAGCCACCTGGGTTCAGCAGGCATTGTCCCACCAAACATTGGTCCTTTCCTGCTCCCAGTAAGCCAATCCAGCCTAGACCCTGGGGAAACCGACCCCTCCAGACAGCAGCCACAGGGAATGCAGAGATCTAAGCAGTGGACTACCTCCATTTCAAAACCAGGGAGTTCTAAGCCACCCCCTTATGGTAAGAACTCACAATGACTCAGCTCCCCCACCCCCTACCTCTGCTCATCTTCTCTTACCCCTAGGAGGAAAACTCTCCTTTCACGCAAGCACCTGGGCCACCATTACCAATGACCACTGGGTTCTGAACATAGTGTCTCAGGGATACAAATTTTCCTTCCATGCCCTTCCAACCCCAAAACGGGTTCCCAGCTCTACCACCAAACCAGTGGGCAGAGGCTTAAAAGCAAATCTTCCTTTCCCTGCTCTCTGAGGGCAGTAGAGCACATTCCTGCAGAACAGATAGGCCAAGGTTTCTACTCCAGACTTTTTCTGGTGCCCAGAAAAGAGGGCAACTGGCGCTCCATCCTCGACCTATCCATTCTAAACACCTTCCTGGTGATCCCAAAATTCAACATGTTCATCCTCCAGCAGCTGCTACCCATGCTTTACAAGGATGCTTGGCTAGCCAGCCTAGATCTAAAAGAGGCCTACCTCCACATTCCTATCAGGGAATCCTGGAGGAAATATCTCCGTTTCAGGGCAGGACCTCAACGCTTTCAGTTCTCTTCTCTTCCCTTTGGGTTATCTACTGTTCCCAGAGTTTTCACAAAATGTTTGGCTCTGGCCATTGCCTTTTGCAGACAAAGGAATATTCAGATTTACCCATACTTAGACAACTGCCTTATTCAGGCAGACAGCCAGGAAAAGCTACTCAAACACCTGGCCTTTGTCAAGACACTACTAATGTCCCTAGGGTACGCAATCAACGAAAAGAAATCCAAACAGGTGCCCACCCAATGGATTATATTCCTGGGAGCAAGCCTGGACACAGCATCCCAGATGGCATACCTTACCAGAGAAACAAATTTTCCTGACATCCTACTTCTCTCAACTAGCCACCAGCCCCCAGCTATCTGCAAGAAAGATCCTGCAAGTTCTGGAGTTCATGGCATCTTGCATACTACTCATTCCATATGCCAGACTGTATATGAGGAAACTTCAATGGTACCTAAAAAGCCTTTGGTGTCAACACTCTCAAGACCTGGAAACTCTTTTATACCTATAATTCCTTGCCTCAGAAAAGATTTTCTTTGGTAGGCAACAGCATGCTGCCACAACAAGGGACTGCCTTTCTCACCAACCCCCGCCATCCAGACCCTCACCACAGATGCATCAGACGATGCTTGGGGTGCACACCTGGACGGCAGGGGCATACAGGGCCGATGGAGCCCACAGCAAATCCCTCTGCACATCAGTCAAAAAGAGATGATGGCTGTGCTGCACGCCTTGATAGCATTCAAGCCCCCTCTCTCTCCAGGGGCTCTTCTGATCAGAAAAGACAATACCACTGTGATGTGGTATATCAACAAGCAGGGAGGGACTCGATCCTAACCTCTCTGCAGGCTGGCCATGACTCGTTGGCACACAGTCTCTGCCATGCAGCTACACCTGTTAGCACAATTCCTACCAGTCTCTCTCAACTCTCTGGCAGACAAATTAACCAGAAATCTTCTGGACCCACACGAGTGGCAGCTCAACAGAAGAACTTTCACCCTAATAACTCAGAAATGGGGCACACCGACAGTCGACCTCTGCCTCCCACACCAACCATCAGCTTGGCAAATTCTGCACCAGGGAGCATCACTGCATGGCTTGGCACGTGGATGCCCTGTCCTTCCCCTGGGTCAATCTATCGGTCTATGCCTTTCCTCCACTACCTCTCATCTCCAGGGTACTGCCCATAATAAAGGAGAAAAAACCCAAGGACCATTCTTATAGCTCCAGACTGGCCCCAGCAGCACTGGTACCCCTTGCTGCGCAGCCTGTCCCCACTGCTCCCATAGCATCTTCCTCAGATTCCAAACCTCCTGACCCACAGGGAAGGGGAATTCATGCATCCCCTATTGCAGACACTCAATTTGGCAGCTTGGATTATTCCCTAACCCCCAACCAATCTGCCAACCTCAGTAAACAGGTTCTAGATGTCTGTGAGGCCAGACGCCCTAGCACCAGAAAGTCTTATGCTGACAAATGGAAAAGGTTTTGCACCTGGATCCAGGCTAAGGGAGCCAATACGGCACAGCCCTCCCTCCCTGTCATCCTGGATTACTTAGCTGACCTACTCCACAGTGACCTCTCCTTCTCCTCTATAAAAATTCATGCCTCTGCTATTTCTGCTCATTTTTCCACTGAGCAGCCCCTTTTCTCACACCCCTTGATCAAACCACTTCTCAGAGGGGCCAGCAACATAAGGCCACCCAGAAGAGCAGCAACACCAGCTTGGGACCTTAACTTTTGTACTGGAAAAAACTCACCCTGCCCCCTTTCGAACCAGCTTCTTCTGCAGAGCTAAAATTTCTGTCCTGGAAAACAGCATTCCTTCTGGCCATCACTTCAGCCAAAAGAGTCTGAGCTACAAGCGTTCATTGCTGTGGAACCCTTAGTCATCTTCCATGCTGACAGGGTATCCCTCAGAACTAACCCATCCTTCATGCCCAAGATGGTGCCAGTGTGGCTCTCAACCAATCCATTCATTTGCCCACCCTTTTTCCTAATCCACAGAACAAGGGGGAAAGGTTTCTGCAGTCTCTGCATGTGGACAGACGGCTCAGATTCTATCTAGACAGGAATAAAACCTTCAGAAAGTCTGATCAATTGCTGGTTAGCTTTGCTACAGGAACAGAAGGCAAAGCCATCTCCAAACAAACCATCTCCAGATGGAGAGCACACTGCATCCACTTCTGCTACAGACAACATGGAAAGCCTCCCCCCAAGGGAGCCAGGACACACTCCACCAGAGCAGCCTCCACCTCTGCAGCTTTCCTCAGAGGCGTTCCCACCAGGGACATCCTGGAGGCTTCCACCTGGACATCCGTTCACACTTTCACCAAGCATTACCACCTGCCCCTCTTCTCCAAATCCAGGGCAGGGTTCACCTCTGCAGTCTTGCAAGGCATCCTAGCTAGCCCCTAGTTCCTTGACTGCCTCCACCCCTTCCTCAGCTGGGAATTAACCCAAATGTGATGACTGCCACAGTGAAACATGAAGATCATAGTACAGTTGTGTACACTTACCATAAATGTAGAAGTTCGAGTGTATTCACTGTTGCAGTCCTGGTTTGCCTCCCTCCATTCCCCCTTTATTCCCTTCTTTTCAAGGGACATATTGGTATTTATTTTCCACTAGTGGGGTTTTTCCACCAGAACCTAGCTCCTACTTGGGGGCTTCTGACAGGTTAGAGCAAGAAAAACTGATGTAATGGCATCGGCTGCCTTACTTTATACTACTGATGACCTGACGTCAGTCCTGAAGTGACAGCAACTGACGCAGAAATACTAAATCTCTGGTATTTGGGCCGGCTGAGGGCTACCCTGGCAGGGATAACCCAAATGTGATGACTGCAACAGTGAATACACTCTAACATCTACAGTTATGGTAAGTGTGCACTTTCTTTCTCTTGTCTTCTGGACAGTTTTCCATAGCTGTAGCTAGCTTATCTAGCTCCCAGTGCAGTTCACAACTTGCTGCAGTTTCAGTACCACACACACAGATTTTCAGCCATGACCACAACTATGATATTGGTATTAGTTTTTGAGTGCTTGTGCTGTATTAACACCACTTTGAGAACTGTTGGTCATACCTCTTAAAATCTTGCATTCAGGGCAATTGCCCCCTTTGCCTTGCACTAGCTGTGCCTTTGCAGTTTTCCCTATCATGCTTATTCCCAACTTGCAGTACTACTGGGAGTTCATGGTTGCCCAAAAATTTAAATTGGTGATGTTCTTCATCTCACATTGCTGCAGTCCTTACATATGGGTAGTCCGCTGTCCTCGGTCGGCCCGAATACCAAAGTATTAGGCTGACGTCGGTCAAGGCGCTTTAGACTGACATCAGAACGTCAGGGTACAAAAGCGCATGACCGACGTCATATCCTCAGTCTTTTTTGCCGCATGGTCCGATGCAGAAGCAGCGTTGCAAGTGCCGTTTGGCGTTCTGAAATTTTTCGAGTTCGGAGTTTCAGACCGAATCCAAGTTGGCTAAGTACCCCGTTGGGGAATATTTTGTTTTTTTCTTGCCTCAGTGTGTTACCGGATGTCAGAAAAAGTGAATAACTGTATTTCTTGTGGGAAACAGATACCGCATAGGGATTATCATTCTTTGTGCATTCCTTGTTTGGGGCCTGAGCACGACGTTGTTGGGTGTCGCTTTTGTGCGAGGTTCAATAAGCGCACTATTAAGCGAAGGTTAGATTGTGCTAGGCTGGTCTTCGGTAAGCGGTGCAATTATAATATGCCGTCGGATTCTCCGGCGCCCGCTTCTTCGAAGAAGCGCAAAGACAAAACAGTTAAACCCAGGCAAGATGAGTCGTCCGTCCCGGACGCCGGTTCTTTAGAGGCTTCAGTGGAGCCGGTGGTTCCAACGGAGGCTTCTTTGGAGTCTCAGGGGGAGACTTTGATTTTGCAGGATGTGGCCTCTCAAGAGGCAGGTCAGGCTGAAGGGGCTTCTCAGGTTACTGTACTCCCCTCCCTTCCTAGGGTGATTAGGCCCTCTCCTTCTGTTTCCAAGGCTTCTCCCAGAGGCAGGCCAGGTTTAGCTTCTGTTGGTGTCACTCCTAGTTCAGCAGGGTCTGTGCCTAAGAAGCACATGCTTAAAATGGCAGAAGATTTGATTACTCTGATTAGAGGTTCTTTGCCCCCTCCTGATAAGAGGCCTAGGGTGGAGCCAGAATTGGGAGGTTTTGAACAGGCTTCGGATGTTTCAGAGTCTTCGGCTGAAGACTTGCAGGAGTACTCTCCTTATTCTTATTCTGATTCTGATGCAGATGACTCCACTCCTACTGCTTCTCCTCCAGAGGATTTTTCTTTTTCAGAGACACTTCATTCTATGAGGGAACATTTTAAGTGGGAAGGTCAGGACTTCTCTGATTCCCGGAAAAGGCTTAGGGAATTTTTGCTTTTACCCCAACACAGGCCCTTGGCTATACCTCCTGTTCTGGATGTTGTGGAAGATGTGTTTTCAGAGGCTTCACTTAATCCTGATTCTCTGCCTCCTGCGCCTGTTAAACCGGATAGGTATTACAGGGTGCCTGAGGCTCATAAATATCTTTATAAGAGTCCTAGGGCGGACCCAGAAACTATTAGTCAGGGACCTAAGGGTGTTAAGGCCTCTGTGGTAAAGAATCCGGTTCCTCTGGATAAAGAGGCCAGAGCTTTGGATAGATGGGGAAAGAAGGTCTATACTTCTTCTACCTTAGCTATGAGGGCTTTGAATTGCCAGTTTCATATGTTGAAATATCAAAACTTTCTTCTTTCTCAATTGAAGTCTAAGGTGGATGCTCTGGCGGAAGGCATTGAGTGTAAAGAATTACAAGATTTGGTGCATGTCTCTGAATAGGTGGGTAAGCATTCATTACAATGTGGTTTTGATGCTGTGCAGGCCTCGTCTAGGGTGCTGCCACTGGTTCAGTTCTTCGCAGGCACGCCTGGCTGAAGGATCAGAATTTATCTGACCATGTTAAGACAAGGATTTTGGATGCTCCTTTGCAGTCTGATGTGTTGTTTGGTTCACCTGTGGAGTCAGTCTTGAAGAAGATGGAAGACAAGGCTAAGTCTATGCAGGCTGTTAAAGATTTTTTGCAGGTTCAGCCTCCAAAGTTTAGTAGGAATTGGCCTGCTAAGGGGTGGACGTATCCTTCTTATGATTCTCAGTCTAGGGGTAGATCTAGACGTGGTAGGGGCAGAGCTCAGGGTTCTTTCAGACCTAGAACAGGGAGTTCACCTGCACAATCTTCGGGTGAGGGCAGGGGCCAGTCCTTTCGTAAACAGGCCCAATGACCTACTTTTTCAGCTGCCAGATCCTTCTTGCTTGGCAGCACCTTTGGGAGGAAGGTTGGCACTCTTCAAGGAAAATTGGATTTTGATTACCCAAGACAAATGGGTATTGGATATCATACACCAAGGTTACAAGTTTTATTTTCATACCTTGCCTCCTTTCAAAGGCATGCCAGACGTTCCTCCGCAGCAAAGACTAGAGGCTCACAAACAAATTTCTCTACTACTTCAATTAGGGGCCATACAACCGGTCCCTCTGCCAGAAGTGGGCCTAGGATTTTATTCTCGCCTGTTTCTAGTACCAAAGAAAGGGAACACGTGGAGACCAATTTTGGATTTATCTATCCTCAACACATATCTGGACATTCCCAAGTTCAAAATGTTGACGTTACATCAGCTTTTACCTCTGCTGGGCAAAGATCACTGGATGGTGACTCTGGATCTCAAGGAGGCTTATCTTCATGTTCCTATCAGGCTCAGTTGCAGGAAGTATCTGCGTTTTCGAGCTGGAACTTCTCATTATCAGTTCTCTGCATTGCCCTTTGGCTTATCTACTGTGCCCAGAGTGTTCACGAAGGTTCTGGCTCCAGTGGTAGCTTTCTTCAGGCTAAGAGGAATACAAATCTATCCTTATTTGGACGATTGCCTGATTCTGGCCCAAGGAAGGGACGAACTTCTTCATCATTTACAGTTATGTGATGGCAGTGTTAAGATGCCTGGGGTATTCTGTGAACGAAATAAAGTCCAGTCTAGTACCCTCTCAGGACATGTGCTTTCTGGGTGTGAGACTGAATACAGCGTCCCAGATGGCCTTTTTGACCCCGGACAAACAAAAGAATCTTTCTCTTTACTTCCACCAATTGTCTCGTCAGTCCAGGCTGACTGCAAGGACAGTCCTTCAAGCCTTGGGGTTCATGGCATCTTGTATTCTGGTACTTCCCAATGCCAAACTACATATGAGGAAGCTACAATGGTATCTCAAGAATGTATGGACGCAGCACTGCCAAGATTTGGACACTGTCATTCAGATAATACCTTGCATTCAAAAGGAATTTTTGTGGTGGGCTCAGGAATGTCACCTAAACAAGGGACTCTGTGACCCGACCAGAGGCGAGTCAGATTCTAACGACAGGTGCCTCAGACAAAGCTTGGGGAGCTCATCTAAATGGAAAATGGGTACAAGACACGTGGCCTGCCAGACTTCAACATTTACATATCAACTTGAAGGAGATGTTAGCAGTCCAATTTGCATTGATAGCTTTCAAGGATTTACTTCTTCCAGGGCAGGTGTTGATTCAAACAGACAACACAACTGTCATGTGGTACATCAACAAGCAAGGGGACATTCATATCCTCTATGCAGACAAGCAATGATTTTGTGGGAGACTGCTCTCAGTTTACAGCTAAATCTTCAGGCAAGGTTTCTGCCAGGAGCACAGAACTCCTTAGCAGATGTGTTGAGCAGACAAATTATGGATCCCCACGAGTGGAAATTGGATCCTCATGTATTTCAGAAATTGACAGTGTTATGGGGAACTCCAGACATAGATCTGTTCGCTTCTCCGCTAAATTACCAGCTGCCAAAGTTTTGCACAAAAAGGTTTCATCCCACAGCTTGGAAAGTGGATGCTGTTTCATTCAATTGGAGCAATCTTCACGTGTATGCCTTTCCACCTCTGCCTCTCCTCCCAAAGGTACTCCTGAAGGTCAGACAGAACAAGCCAAACATGATTTTAATAGCTCCGGATTGGCCTCGACAGCACTGGTACCCATTACTGAGAAGTCTGGTACGGAAGCCTCCATGGCCGTTGCCTTCGATTCCACACCTGCTGTCTCAGGAGAACAGTCATTTACTCAATGTCAAACTTCACTCTCTACATCTAACAGCCTGGCATATTCTGTTTTAAACCCTGGAGGGTCTCAGCTTCCACAACAAGTTTTGAATGTTATTTTGGAGGCCAGAAGGCCTAGTACAAGGAAAGTTTACGCAGATAAATGGAGGAGATTTTTATTTTGGAGTACAGCAAAGGACTTTGATGTTTCTAAACCTAATTTAAGTGTTGCTCTTCAATACCTTACTGAGTTATTGGACAAAGGTTTGTCCTTCTCCTCTATAAAGGTTCATGCTGCAGCAATCTCTGCTCACTATGACTGTGACCCACCATTATTTTCTCATCCTTTGTTTAAGCAATTCCTTAGAGGGGCAAAGAATATAAGACCCCACGAGAGCTCCTACTCCTGCTTGGGATCTCAATTTTGTGTTGGAGAAACTCACTCTACAACCTTTTGAGCCTGCAGCAACAGCAGAGTTGAAATATTTATCTTGGAAGACTGCTTTTTTGTTGGCCATTACCTCTGTAGAAGGGTTTCTGAATTACAGGCCCTTATGGCGGTTGAGCCTTTCTTAATTTTCCACAAGGATAGGGTGTCTTTGTACTAACCCTTCTTTTATGCCTAAAGTGGTTTCTAGTGTGGCTTTAAACCAAACTATTCATTTGCCTACTTTTTATGCAAACCCCCAAAATAAAGGGGAGAGGATTTTGCACACTTTGGATATACACAGACAGTTGCGATATTATTTGAGCAGAACTAAAGGGTTCAGGCAGTCTCAGCAGTTGTTTGTTTCTTTTGCTTTGGGTTCTCAGGGCAAACCAGTTTCAAAACAAACTATTTCTAAGTGGATTGGTTTTTGTATTACTTTCTGTTATTCCCATCATGGTAAGGAGATTCCAGCTGGGATTAGGCCTCATTCCACTAGGGCTACTGCCACTTCTACAGCTTTTTAAGGGGGTGGCTACTAAGGATATTTTGGAAGCAGCTACTTGGAGTTCAGTGCATACTTTCTCTAAGCATTACCACCTTCCACTTTACTCTAAATCTAGGGCTGGATTTGCCACTGCAATTTTACAGGGCATTTTGGCAGCCCCTAATGCTTTTTAGTTGGCCATCCTCCCTTACCTCTGCTTTGGGATTCTACCCATATGTAAGGACTGCAGCAATGTGAGATGAAGAACATAGTACAGTTTTGTATCTACCATAAATGTAGATGTTCGAAGATCCACATTGCTGCAGTCCAATTTACCCTCCCTCCTTCCCCTCTGTAGTTAGAGGTGGTGGTGTGGTTTGGGTTGTACATATTGTAAATATGGTTAGTGTAGGGGTGGTTGGTTATTTTTTGGCTTTAGCCTTTGTTGTTAGGGCCTTCTGACATCTGGGGCAAGAAAAGACTGAGGATATGACGTCGGTCATGCGCTTTTGTACCCTGACGTTCTGATGTCAGTCTAAAGCGCCTTGACCGACGTCAGCCTAATACTTTGGTATTCGGGCCGACCGAGGACAGCGGACTACCCATATGTAAGGACTGCAGCAATGTGGATCTTCGAACATCTACATTTATGGTAGGTACAAAACTGTACTTTTCCAGGTTTTTCTCTTTGCACAGATTAACAAATGTCTTTTCATCTTGAAGCATGTGTTTGTTGTATTAAATATTGCTGATGTTAAGTTGTCAGTCTCGCCTTCATTCTTGCTTGATGGGTTCGGAGCCGATCCCTCGGCTCCGACTCGGCACTTGCTAAGCTCGAGAGTCACTTTTACCAGCTCGAGGCAGCCCCATATCCCATGATGCAAGGCGGTAAGTACCCAGATCTCGTTTGCCACTTCGCTTATGAGGTCCTCCTTTTACCAGCTCCTGGTAAGTGATTAAAATACTTGATATTTTAGCCCCTTTTTACTAAAAACCCTTTAATATTTAGTTTTAAGTTAATTTTAAAGATTTTCTGACAGAAATTTACCTGTCTCCTTTATTTTTTTTAGTCAAACTTTACCCATCCCATCCCCCCCCTGTTAGGGTGTGTGTGTGTGTTTGTCTACTTATACCTTTTTGGTATATTTAATTTAATTTAATTCTTTGACTGGTGTGTGTGTGTGTTGTCTTTCACCATGTCAAAAGAGAGGGTCTCAGGCTTTAAGAAGTGTGACTCGTGCTGTCAGAAGATGTCTCTGACAGACGGTCACACTTCTTGCCTGTATTGCCTGGGGCCTCTTCACCTGCAGGACTCCTGTGCTATATGTCATTCCTTCAGCCAGAGAGTCCTGCAGGAAAGAAGAAACAAACTGATACTTAGGGGCCTTCTTAAGCTGGAGGGCTCTCCGGCTAAGTCGGCTCCATCCAAATCTGCCAAATCTTCCAAGGCCCAGGCTTCTGTGTCAAAGCCTGCGGCCTCGGCTCCGACTCGTTCTGAGTCGAGATCGGCTCCGGCTGGAGCCGATTCTGGCTTAACTAAGCCTTCGGCACCGATGGCTATCGGTGCAGATTCTGCTTCGACCACTTCGGTGTCGGCTCCGATCGGTTCCGACCACCATGTGGCACAGGCATCGGTGTCGGCTCCGATCGGCTCCGACACCGTTACTTTTGTGGCTGTATCGGCTCCGGCTGGAGCCGATGCATCGAGGCCTGTCGGCTCCGATAAGTTGTCGGCTCCGACAGGGTCTATAATTTCATCGGTTCCGATGGCTCATTCCAGGAAGAGGTCGAGGTCCCCTTCCTTGGAGCCGATACTTTCGGCTCCGGCTTCACCTCTCCTTTCGGAACGGAGCCATCGGAGCCGATCTTCAAGGTCATCCAGACTTTCAGACCATGACTTAGAGAGAGTGGTCAGTAGATTACTTAAGTCACAGGCACTGGCACAAATGTTACATAGTCCGTCTCAACAGACGACTGTTGGTCCACACCCCGTTACAGTTCCTCCTTCAACTCTACCCCAGAGCTTGGAGTTGGAGTCTTCGGGAATGGTTACTGCTACGGCTGGAGGACAGATACCCCCTTCTGTTCCTTCAGCCTCTACTCTTATCTCCTCTTCGAGACCTTCCTTAGAGGGATTCGGTGGTCGGGCTTCCATGGTCTCCTCCGAGGGGGTGAGTGGCATCGGACCCTTGTCCGAACCCGCTCTTCCCCTTGGAGCCTCAGCCTTGGTGAGCTTGGCTCCGACATCTGCCTCGAGACTTCCCTTCGGTGGTCCCTGGAGTTCCTAGTTCTTGAACGGGTTCTCTCGGACCTGCCTGGGAGGGAGCATTTGAGGTGATGAAGAGTGTGCTGGCCACTGGTATCAGTCAGCAGTCTGTTCCCTTAGCTCCTCCCTCTATAGTGCCTGTTGACATCTCTGCCACTTCTCTTGCTACAGGACCCAGAGATCCTCCGCCTCAGGTTTCCCCATTGGGAATTTCCCCTCTTCCGAGGATTCTCCTGATGTTTGGGAGATCCTCCTAGGAAGAGGACTTGTAAGAGGAAACATGTAGACTCCCGAGTCTGTCACTTCAGATACTGACTTTGATGAGTCAGAGGGATCCCTAGATCCTCTCTGAGGATGTCTCCTTCTCAGACATCCTAGAACTCCTTAAACAGAGGGAAACTGGCCCACCAACAATCCCTCTGAGGATGAGTCAGTATACCTAGAGGCGTTTGGATCTCGGCCCTCCACCTCCTGGGTGTCTCCGCCTTCGACCCCTTATGCAGGTTATTGCCCGAAGGCGTGGGCAGCTCCAGACTCTGTAGAGCCAGTCCCTAGGAGGCCTTCAAAATTTATCACTGCCCGTGTGACAAGCAATTCCTCACTAAGGGTGTCCCCGCTGATGCCATGGTGGTGGCTGCTGCCACCAAGAAGGAACTTGCAGATCCTTCCGTGCCCGCCCATCCTCCTAATAAGGACTCTAGGACCATGGATAGGTACGGGTAAGCGGATGTTTTCCTCAGCGACCTTTGCTATGCGTCGCTGAATTACCTATGTCACTTCACCAGACTCCAGAGGGATATCCTTAAGGAGCTCGGTGAAGTAGTACAGGATCCTACAGCTGCACGAGCTCAAGAAAAATTGCTTCGCAGCTAGGAACCCTTAATTCCATTGCAAACTCCTCCATGCGGCTAATATCATATGCTGCTGATGGAGCAGTAGAGCCGCAGGTACAGGTGTGGCTCTTAGACGCCAAGCCTGGATGCGGCTATGTGACTTTGCAGATCCCTTCAAGGCGTCCTTCACAAATTCTCCCTTTGATGGGTCAGCTTTGTTTTGCCCTCAGGTGAAGGAAACTTTGACCAGGTGCGAGCAGGACGGCAAGACTCTTTCTGCTGTAGGAGTCCGTTTTCCACCCCTTCTAGACCTTACCCCAAAGGACAGAAAGGTGGAAAATGTGGTTCCAAATCCCAAGGAGTCACGCCGATTCACGTGGTCAGTTTACCCCTAGAGGCAGAGGGGTAACAACAACAGACGCCGCTCTAGAGGCAGAGGGGTCCAAAACCAGGAAACAGAGAGCCTCTCTCTGACAAGCCCTTTCAGCATCCCTGAGATGTTGCCCGGCTGTCCCTCCTTGGAGGCAGTCGGGGGAAGATTATCACTGTACCCAGAAGCCTGGCATTCCCTCACTCAAGACAAATGGGTACAGTCGATCATATCCAAGGGTTACATAATTCCTTTCGAGGAAAGTCCTTTCCCCTCAAATTCCCTTCCAGATGTACCACCCGGTCTAAGGGAAATTGCAGAGTTAGAAATCTCAAAACTACTGCAAAAAAGAGCCATTCAGCCAGTTACAACAGACCATTCAGAGCCCGGAATCTACTCAAGGTTCTTTTGGTCCCCAAAAGACGGGAGACTGGAGACCAATATTGGATCTCAGCAGACTCAACAAGTCTGTGAGGAAGACAAGATTCCGAATGGTCACTCTTCAATCAATTCTGCCCTTCTTACAGAAGGACAACTGGATGTGCTCAGTAGATCTTCAGGATGCGTACTATCACATCAAAATTCACAGACGCTCCAGGAGATTTCTCCGCTTCGGCTGGGGTCCAGTCATTTCCAGTTCAGAGCCCTGCTCTTTGGTCTCACTACAGCCCCCAGAGTGTTCACCAAATGCATGGCAGTGGTCACGGCTCACCTGAGACGTCAAGGATTCCAGGTGTTTCCGTATCTCGCCGACTGGCTCCTGTCAGCCACCACCAGGCATCAGCTTATACAAGCCAGGGATTACACAATAAATCTTTGTTCTCATTTGGGCATCTCGATCAACTTCAAAAGTCATCCTTATCGCCCTGCCAGTCTATTACCTTCATAGGCAAACTTAAACACTGTTCGGATGTCAGCTACCCTTACAGATCAAAGAGTTTCAGACATTCAGAGTCATGTCAGGATCATTCTGGCCAACAAGAAAGTACAGGCCAGAATGGTTCTAAAGGTATTAGGCCTCATGGCTGCGGCCATTACTCTTCTTCCCTGGCTCGATTCTACATGCGCCTTCTTCAGTGGATGCTGTTCACACAGTGGTCGTACCAACAACTTCCTATGCGCCACCAGATTCTGGTGACGCAGACTTGCAAAGATCATCTTGCTTGGTGGATCACATCTCCTCAGGTTCACCAAGGCAGGTACTTTGTACCCCCATCCCCGATAGCCACTGTCACCACGGATGCCTCCCTGATCGGGTGGGGGTCATTATCAGGGCAGGATGGTTCACGGGACGTGGCAGCCGCTCGAGTACCATCTGCACATAAATGTCCTGGAGATGAGAGCAGTGCTTTTAACGTTGCAAGCCCTCAACGACTTTCTTCCCGTAGGGACAATTGCAGTCCACACAGACAACATGTCTGTAGTTTGGTATATCAACAAACAGGGCGGAACCAAGTCCTACCCCTTGTGTCGAGAAGCTCAGACTATGGCAATGGGCGATCTCCTCTCATCGGTTTCTGGTAGCAACGCATATCCCTGGGAAAACCAACATTGTAGCGGACAGATTGAGCAGAGCTATTCTCATGCCTCACGAGTGGTCTCTCAAGCAATCTATAGCGGAAGAGATTTTTCTGGAATGGGGTCATCCATGTTGCGATCTTTTTGCTACTCCCCAAAACAGCAAATGTCCAGACTTCTTCTGTCTCTTCCCTCTACCAGGCCATCCCCCCAGAGACGCTCTGACCCAGGATTGGCCCCAGGGACTTCTTTATGCCTTCCTCCATTTCCTCTGATCCCTCAAGTTATCCAGAAAGCTACCGTTTTGAGAGCCAAATTGATTCTCATTGCCCCTTACTGGCCTCGACAAGTTTGGTTCCTGTTCCTCCATCATCACCTTTTGGTGCAGCCGTGGCATCTGGACCCAGTGCCAGATCTTCTGATTCACCAATCGGGTCAGCTGCACCGGTCTATCCCTTCTCTCAACCTCACAGCATGGTTGCTCCACTTCCTTCCTTAGCCAGGCTTTCTTTGATCTCTAACCCAGTTAGAGACATCATAGTAACCGTTAAAATCCTCTACCAGGAGGATTTATACAAGCAAATGGAAACGTTCTCTTATTGGGCTAAGGCCAAGAATATTGATCCTTTCACTGCCCCTGTTCAGGCAGTCCTGGACTTCTTAGCAGAGATTTTTCATGCAGGCTCCTCTTCTTCCACAGTCAGAGTTCAATTGGCTGCTATCTCCAACTTTCATGTCGGGATAGCAGATCATAATATTATGTCCCATAGGCTCTGCAGGGCCTTCTTGAAAGGAATTTTCCTACTAAAGCCTCCAATCAGGAATCCTCCTCCTCAGTGGGATCTAAATTTAGTGCTGACATTCTTGATTCTTCCTAACTTCGAGCCAGCTGTTTCTTGTTCCCTGAAATTTCTTTCTTGGAAAACTTTATTCCTAGTGGCTATTACTTCGCCAGGAGGGTGTCTGAACTTCATGCTCTATCGGTTCGACCCCCCTATTTGGTTTTTCACAAAGACAGAGTATCTTTGAGAACTAATCCAACCTTTTTGCCTAAGGTCGCTTCAAAGACCAATTTGAATCAATCCATTGATCTCCCTGTATTTTTCCCAAACTATTCAGACAGAGCTGAACAAAAGCTACATTATCTTGATGTCCACCGTCAACTTAGATATTATTTGGACAGAACAAAAAAATTTAGAAAATCTGATCAACTTTTTGTTTCCTATGCGGATAATAAAAAAGGCCTTCCTGTTTCCAAAGTGACCTTGTCCAGATGGCTTTCTTCGGTCATCTCCGAAATTTATCTGCTCAGGGGAAAACAGCTGTGCTCAAAACCCAAAGCACATTCAACTAGGAGCTTAGCTACTTCTACAGCCTTTCAAGCTAGACTTCCTTTAGACACTATTTGTGCAGCGGCCACTTGGGCCACTCCTCACACTTTTGTTTCCCATTACAAATTGGACTTGGCCTCCAGGGACAGAGCCAGCTTTGGCTCTACAGTCCTCAAGAGTCTGTTCCATTGAGCCACCCAGGATAGAGGTGCTAGGGACGCGGTCCCATCAAGCAAGAATGAAGCGAGATTGACAACTTAACATTAAGAAGTTATGTACCTATCATAACGCTCCATGCTAGTTGTCTTCTCGCCTTCTTTCTTGCGACCCTCCTCCTTCCCCTGGCCTGGACAGACCTTGTTATAAGAAATTATTATGCTGAAGACCTTTCAGACCTGGTCCTTCTTCCATCCTGTAAGTTTTCTTTCTTCCTTTGGGAAGTGTTTTTTGCTTGGTGCTATTGCCCTTTGTCATCAAACGAGATCTGGGTACTTACCGCCTTGCATCATGGGATATGGGGCTGCCTCGAGCTGGTAAAAGTGACTCTCGAGCTTAGCAAGTGCCGAGTCGGAGCCGAGGGATCGGCTCCGAACCCATCAAGCAAGAAAGAAGGCGAGAGAAGACAACTAACATGGAACGTTATGGTAGGTACATAACTTCTTATTTTGTCTTTGTAACCTTATGGTAATCCTGTATTTGAGTTATCTCCCTCCCATAGCCAATTCTATTGGCATCACCATTTTTCCCAGTGATGCTCTGAAGGGTATGTCATCCTTAATGATGTCTTAAATCTTTATTTTTTTTTAACACCCACCATACAGAGTGTACTTGAGAGTCTAATAATGACAGCCACACAGATTGTCAGTGGTAGTAAAAACAGTTTATTGCCTTATCTTTTTTTAAATCCGTTGTCAGTAATCTCCATCTTTTTAGGTTAATGAAAATTTTCTCTCTTAATTCTTCCCAAGTGATTCTAACAGACACGTATATTATTGTTGTCAGCCAAATTCCTGAATATTCAGTTTTTAGTTGTCCCCAGAGATGGGGGCAGTTCTTCAACACGTTGAAGGCGTGCATATAATTTACTGCTAAACATTTTGTTTTGGTTTTGTTTCTTTGTGCGCCAAGATGTACAGAAAGACATTCAGCATCTGAAAATGAGTAATGTATCATCTTTTGTTTGTTGAGAGTACAACAAAACATCAGTGGGGAAAGGGCTGTTTTGATATAAATCTCTTACAACATGTATCCTATTATTTGCAAAGCTGTTATTTGGGATGCTAGGGTTTCCAGGTTTTTGCCCAGACAGGAGGGGACATTGGGCACCCCATTCTGGGTCACCCAGTTAGCCAGAGTTTATCCGAGAGCTTTCCTTCTGCCTTCATCTTGACATTTATGTACATTAATAGCACTTTTATCTGGATAAATAATTACAAATTACTGCCATTCCACTCCATTGAAAGCATTCTTGGTGTCTAGACTTATGATCACTAGTTGTTTACTTCTCTCCATGGCATCATTCATTAATGATGTGGCATTAATGATATTGTCAAAAGTTTGCTAGCCTTTTGTAAAACCACATTGAGTGTGGTCTGTCATATACGGTAGGCCCTTAGCTGACTTAGCAACAACTAGAATCCCCATTAAAAGCTTATATAGCCTGTACTTAAGACTTGGTCTGTACGAAGCAGTATTGGTGGGATCTTTGCCTCCTCCCAAGGAATTACAGATGTGATTGCCCCTCTCTCTGGTTGCGGAATGTTTAACCTATTTGGTGTAACATAAAACAACAGCACTCACAGCTACATCACTTTATTATCCCCTTGCCTTGCTTTCTTGTTTAACCTCTGTACAAATTGGTAGAAAGTTTCTGAATACTTCAGACATTCTTTCGGTGTATCTAGTTTGATGATGTCCTTCATGGATGCATCTGCAGTCATAACAACTGGGTTGTCCTGTCGTCAGGCAGCCCTTCAGTCGGCCGGATTCCAAAGTCCGGGTCCGGCTTCGGCTGATGTCGCACTTCACCCGACGTCATCTCTGCTGGTCTTCGGGTATAAAGGCATCAGCCGACGCCATTTTCTTCAGTCTTTCTTGCCGCGTGGCGCCCGAAGCAGAAGCTGTTCGCAAGTGCCGGTCGGTCGGATCCAGAGATTACTACTACCGAATACTACAAGACTTCTAAAGCTAAATACCCCGTTGGGGACTCTTTCTTGCCTCAGCCGATGTCAGAAAAAGTCAATAACTGTTTAACTTGTGGGAAACAAATACCTCATAAAGATTTCCACTCTTACTGTTTGCCTTGTCTAGGCCCAGACCACGGCGTAGCAGCCTGTTCGCCTGTGCTTCATTCAACCGACGAACGCTTAGGCGTCGGTCGGAGTTTGCTGAACAGTTTTTCGGTTCTGATTTTGCGTACATTATGCAGTCGGACCCTCCTACTTCCCAAATTGTTAAAAACGAAAAGACCGACACTCGCGGTCCACGGTTTCGGCCGAAACCATGGTTAAGCAAACCGCGAGTGTCTCGGTTTCGGCCGAAACCGAGAAAACTGATCAAAGCACAGCTGAATCTATGACTACTTCTGAGGTTCCTGCTACATTACTTGAATCGACCTCAGATATTTTACCTACTACAGTGGTTCCTACTGACTTATCAGACACCATCCCTTTGGATGTCTCTACCCCAGCACGTGGTGCTGCTAGGCCTCCTGCAGCCATGTCAATTAAGGCCTTTGCCAGGGCTAAAGCAGCCAAGTCTACTAAATCAGTGCCTGTTAAGCCCCCATCAGCCAGGCCCACTTCTAGTGCACAAATGCTTACTCTGGCAGAAGATTTAATAACCTTAATTAGGGGATCTCAATCTCACCCAGACAGGGCCTCACAGCCCCCAGAGAAGAGACCTAGAGCAGAGCCCCCAGAGCCTGGGTCCCCTGATGATTCTGCGGATGACTCAGATATTACAGACCAGCCAGAGGCTCCTTTCTCCAATTATGAAGACTCAGATGCTGAAGAATCCATCCCAGCTGCTTCCCCACCAGAAGAATTCTCCTTTGGGGAAACCTTACATGCCATGCGAGAACATTTCCAATGGCAGCAACAGGATTACTCAGATTCCAGAAAAAGACTTGGGACTTTTCTGCACCTTCCACAATATAGGCCCTTAGCTATACCTCCTGTCCTATCTGTTGTGGACGATGCTTTTAATGATGTCTGCACTGCACCAGATTCTTTACCTCCAGCCCCTGCCAAACCAGATAGATTTTACAGGGTACCAGACACCCATCATCACCTATACAAGGCCCCACTTGCAGACCCCGAAACTATATCCCAGGGGCCTAAGGCAGTAGCCTCGACCACAGCAAAAAATCCTATCCCTTCTGAAAGGGAAGCCAGGTCTTTAGACAGATGGGGCAAAAAGGTTTACACCTCAGCTACTCTCTCAGCCAGAGCTTTAAACTGTCAGTTTCACATGATACAATACCAAGAGTTTATGCTTGATCAGTTAACTAAAAAGCTATCCTCCGATGACTCTGTAGATAAGAAATATGTATTAGAGATGGTAAATAACATACAACAGGTTAGTAACCATTCACTAAAATGTGGCTATGATGCACTGGAGGCTTCATTTAGATCAGCCATGACTGGCACAGTGATAAGAAGACATGCATGGCTGAAGGAACAGGTCTTACCGGATCATGTTAAAGCTAAGTTATTAGATGCTCCTATGGATAAGGCCAATTTGTTTGGTACGCCTGCCCAGCAGGTAATGAAGAAAATGGAAGAAAAGGCAAAATCTGTCCAAACAGTAAAAGATTTCTTGCAGGTTCAGCCCCCAAGGTTTAGCAGGAACTGGCCTGCCAAAAACTGGTCCTTTCCTGACTCCACAAGATCCCATAGGGGCAGAAATAGACGTTCCAGAGGCAGAAACCAATCCAGAGGGGGTGCCTACAGAGGACGACAGTGGCAAGGTAATAACAGAGGCACAGACACAGCCAGTACCACTACAACAGCACAACAACAGTGACTTTATTCTAACTCCGCCTACCAGGGAACAAATAGCAGCACCATTAGGCGGAAAATTAACCTTATTTTCAAAGAACTGGCACTATATCACAAAAGACAAGTGGATTTTGCAAACCATAGACCAAGGTTACCGGTTCCACTTCCACACTTTTCCAGTCAAAAGAGGAATGCCAAACCTGCCTCCAAATCAAAAAACAGAAGCTCTACAACAGATAACGCAATTAACACAGATGAGAGCTGTGGAAAGAGTTCCAAGAACAGAACAAGGCAAAGGATTCTACTCCAGACTATTCCTAGTTCCAAGAAAGGAAAAAAGTTGGAGACCTATTCTCGACCTGTCCACCTTAAATACATACATCATTGTCCCAAAATTCAAAATGCTGACTCTACAGCAGCTTCTTCCCATGCTGGGCAAGGAGTGTTGGCTGGTAACTCTAGATCTCAAGGAGGCATACCTGCACGTCCCCATCCGACCAATTTGCAGAAGATACCTCAGATTTCTTGCAGGATCAGAGCACTATCAATTCTCAGCATTGCCCTTTGGCTTATCTACTGCCCAGAGTATTCACAAAATGCCTGGCATCAGTGATCGCCACTGCAGACTACAGGAATTCAAATTTATCCATACCTGGACGACTGTCTGCTACAAGGGACAACCCAAGCAAGCTGACAACAGATTTACAAAGGGTCATTTACTTGCTACAAGCTCTGGGATACACAGTCAATTTACAAAAGTCAAGGCTGATACCATCCCAAACAAGGACATTCTTGGGCGCGGAATTGGACACAGTAAAACAAATGGCATTCCTAACTACAGAAAACAAAAGAACTCCCTCTTTACTTCTTGGCACTAACAAGACGGAACAAGCTAACAGCAAGAAAAGTTCTGCAGGCCCTGGGCTTCATGGCATCATGCATAATCTTAGTTCCACATGCCAGGCTACATATGAGAAAACTACAGTGGTACCTAAAGAATTTATGGTCCCAACACAGGCACAGCCTAGAAGCAGAAATTCCACTAATACCATGCCTAAAACAGGAGTTCCTATGGTGGGCTCAAGCATGCCAGTCAAACCCAGGCCTACCTTTTCACAACTATCAAGCAAGCCAAACCATCACAACAGACGCCTCAGACCTAGGATGGGGGGCTCACATGCTGGGCAAATGCGCATAAAGGATTATGGATGCAGGACCAGCTTCACCTGCACATCAACCTAAAAGAAATGCTGGCAGTAAAACTGGCAATCCAAAACTTCAGACAATTCCTCAAAGAAGGCCAATTGATGATAAGGACAGACAACACCACTGTCATGTGGTACATCAACAAACAGGGAGGCACTCATTCATACCCCTGTGCAGAATGACCTTGGACCTTTGGAACCTGGCACTCAGCTACAACATCCAGTTACAGGCAATATTCGTACCAGGAAAGGAGAATACTCTAGCAGACATGTTAAGCAGAACCACCTCGGATGCTCACGAATGGATGCTACACCCGGACATCTTCAAGACCATCTCAAAGAAATGGGGAATGCCACAGATAGATCTATTCGCTTCCCCTCTCAATCACCAGCTCAAAAAATTCTGCACAAGGACATTCCACCCACTTGCATGGAAAGTGGACTCGCTCTCCTTCAGCTGGAAAGGTCTGACAGCATATGCATTCCCACCTCTACCTTTGCTACACAAGGTATTACTAAAAATCAAGGAGGAGCGTCCAACGATAATCCTGATAGCTCCAAACTGGCCAAGACAACACTGGTACCCATTGTTAAGCATGTCTCGGGACAAGATGTGGTCAATACCCCTGAGGCCTTTGATGTTAACTCAGAACAACTACAACATCATGCATCCAAACCTAAAAACGTTACAACTGACTGCATGGAACATTACATAGCAACAACTAATCCAGAACTTTCCCAAAGGGTGAAAGACATTATCCTTGAAGCCCGCAGACCTTCAACAAGAAGGAACTATGCAGGAAAATGGAAAAGATTTGTCATTTGGAGTGCTGAAAGAGGAAAGGATGTGTCAAATATAGATATGTCTAACATTCTGGAGTATTTGGCAGAGCTTCTGCATACAGGCCTGTCCTACTCCTCCATCAAGATACATGCATCAGCTATTTCAGCAGAATACAGCTTTGATCCACCTGTCTTTTCACATCCTTTACTCAGGCAGTTCCTCAGAGGGATTAAGAATGTAAAACCCCCTAGGAAACCACCATTGCCAGCTTGGGATTTGAACTTTGTACTAGAAAAGCTGACACTCGCACCTTTTGAGCCAGCAGCAACAGCAGAGCTACAGCATCTATCGTGGAAAACTGCTTTTCTACTGGCAATAACCTCAGCAAGGAGGGTGTCTGAACTTCAGGCCCTAATGGCAGTACAGCCCTTCCTAATCTTCCACCAAGATAGAGTGTCCATGAGGACTAATCCTACATTTATGCCTAAGGTGGTATCCAGAGTGTCTTTAAACCAGGCAATCCACCTACCTACCCTCTTCCCCAACCCTCAAAACAGAGGGGAAAGAATGCTGCATACCTTGGATGTACATAGACAGTTACGCTACTACCTGGACAGAACAAAAAGTAACAGGAAAACTGACCAGCTTTTTGTAGCCTATGCAACAGGAAGAGAAGGAAAAGCTATTTCCAAACAGACAATCTCCAAATGGATAGGAAATTGCATACGATTCTGTTACTCCTTCCATGGAAAACCAATTCCACAGAACATAAGACCTCATTCTACAAGGGCAACAGCCACTACCACAGCCTTCTTACGAGGAGTGGCAACCAAGGACATTATTGAGGCGGCTACTTGGACCTCCGTGCATACATTTGCCAAGCATTATAATTTACCTTTGTACTCCAGATCCCGAGCAGGGTTTGCCACTGCTGTACTGCAAGGGATCCTAACCACACCATAATCTATTTTTTCCTCCCCCCTTAGTTGGCTATGGTATTCTACCTAGTTGTTATGACTGCAGATGCATCCATGAAGGACATAGTACAGTTTTGTACCTACCATAAATGTAGATGTCCGAACTGGATAGCATCTGCAGTCAGGATTACCCTCCCTCCTTCCCCTCTGTGGTACTCCTAGGGTATTTACCCTCCTAATAGCTAGCTGGTGGGGGAGTCTCTTATGGTGTATTTGTTTGTATATATGTACATACATGCTTATTTTTTGAGTTTGCCTTCTATCCTTTTGCAAACATTGGCATTTATCCAAAATTTAGCCTTCCCGGGAGGGCAACTGGCATCTGGGGCAAGAAACACTGAAGAAAATGGCGTCGGCTGATGCCTTTATACCCGAAGACCAGCAGAGATGACGTCGGGTGAAGTGCGACATCAGCCGAAGCCCGACCCGGACTTTGGAATCCGGCCGACTGAAGGGCTGCCTGATGACAGGACAACCCAGTTGTTATGACTGCAGATGCTATCCAGTTCGGACATCTACATTTATGGTAGGTACAAAACTGTACTTTCTTCATCTCACATTGCTGCAGTCCTTACACTTGGGTAGTCCGCTGTCCTCGGTCGGCCCGAATATCAAAGTATTAGGCTGACGTCGGTCAAGGCGCTTAAGACTGACATCAGGACGTCAGGGTACAAATGCGCATGACCGACGTCATAGCCTCAGTCTTTTTTGCCGCATGGTCTGATGCAGAAGCAGCGTTGCAAGTGCCGTTCAGCGTTCTGAAATTTTTCGAATTCAGAGTTTCAGACGGAGTCAAAGTTGGCTAAGTACCCCGTTGGGGAATATTTTGTTTTTTTCTTGCCTCAGTGGTTTACCGGATGTCAGAAAAAGTGAATAACTGTATTTCTTGTGGGAAACAGATACCGCATAGAGATTATCATACTTTGTGTATTCCTTGTTTGGGGCCTGAGCACGACGTTGTTGGGTGTCGCTTTTGTGCTAGGTTTAATAAGCGCACTATTAAGCGAAGGTTGGATTGTGCCAGGTTGGTCTTTGGGAAGCGGTGCAATTATAAGATGCCGTCGGATGCTCCGACGCCCGCTTCTTCGAAGAAGCGCAAAGTCAAGGCAGCTAAGCCCAGGCAAGAAGAGTCGTCCGTACCAGACGCCGGTTCTTTAGAGGCGTCAGTGGAACCGGTGGTTCCATCGGAGGCTTCTCAGGAGTCCCAGGGGGAGACTTTGTTGTTGCAGGATGTGGCCTCTCAGGAGGCAGGTCAGGCTGAAGGGGCTTCTCAGGTTACTGTACTCCCCTCCCTTCCTAGGGTGGTTAGGCCTTCTCCTTCTGTTTCTAAGGCTTCTCCCAGAGGAAGGCCAGGTTTAGCTTCTGTTGGTGTCACTCCTAGTTCTTCAGGATCTGTGCCCAAGAAGCATATGCTTAAAATGGCAGAAGATTTAATTTCTTTGATTAGAGGTTCTTTGCCCCCTCCAGATAAGAGGCCTAGGGTGGAGCCAGAGTTGGGGAGTTTTGAGCAGCCTTCTGATGTTTCAGAGTCTTCGGCTGAAGACTTGCAGGAGTACTCTCCTTATTCTGATGCAGATAAATCTACCCCTTCTGCTTCTCCTCCAGAGGATTTTTCATTTTCGGAGACTCTTCATTCCATGAGGGAGCATTTTAAGTGGGAAGGTCAGGACTTCTCTGATTCCAGGAAAAGGCTTAGGGAGTTTTTGTTTTTGCCCCAGCATAGGCCTTTGGCTATACCTCCTGTTCTGGATGTTGTGGAAGATGTGTTTGCGGAGGCTTCTCTTAATCCTGATTCTTTGCCTCCTGCTCCTGTTAAACCGGATAGGTATTATAGGGTGCCTGAGGCTCATAAATATCTTTATAAGAGTCCTAGGGCGGACCCAGAAACTGTTAGTCAGGGACCTTAAGGGTGTCAAGGCCTCTGTTGTAAAAAAATCCGGTTCCTCCAGATAAAGAGGCCAGAGCTTTGGATAGATGGGGAAAGAAAGTCTATACTTCCTCCTCCTTAGCTATGAGGGCTTTGAATTGCCAGTTTCACATGTTGAAATATCAGAACTATCTTCTTTCTCAACTGAAGTCTAAGGTAGATGCTCTGGCGGAAGGCATTGAGTGTAAGGAATTACAAGATTTAGTGCATGTCTCTGAACAGGTGGGTAAGCATTCTTTACAATGTGGTTTTGATGCTGTACAGGCCTCGTCTAGGGTGGCTGCCACTGGGTCAGTTCTTCGCAGACACGCCTGGCTGAGGGATCAGAATTTATCTGAACATGTTAAGACAAGGATTTTGGATGCTCCTTTACAGTCTGATGTGTTGTTTGGTTCACCTGTTGAGTCAGTCTTGAAGAAAATGGAAGACAAGGCTAAGTCTATGCAGACTGTTAAAGATTTTTTGCAAGTCCAGCCTCCGAAGTTTAGTAGGAATTGGCCTGCTAAGGGGTGGACGTACCCTTCTTATGATTCACAGTCTAGGGGTAGATCTAGACGTGGTAGGGGTAGAGCACAGAGCTCCTTCAGACCTAGAACAGGGAGTTCTCCTGCACAATCTTCAGGTGAGGGCAGGGGCCAGTCCTTTCGTAAACAGGCCCAATGACCTACCTTTTCAGCTGCCAGATCCTTCTTGCCTGGCAGCACCTTTGGGAGGAAGGTTGGCACTCTTCAGGGAAAATTGGACTTTGATTACCCAAGACAAATGGGTACTGGATATCATACACCAAGGTTACAGGTTTTATTTCCATACCTTGCCTCCTTTCAAAGGCATGCCGGACGTTCCTCCTCAGCAAAGACTAGAGGCTCACAAACAAATTTCTCTGCTGCTGCAAATAGGGGCCATACAACCGGTCCCTCGGTCTGAAGTGGGCCTAGGATTTTATTCTCGCCTGTTCCTAGTACCGAAGAAGGGGAACACGTGGAGACCAATTTTGGATTTATCTATCCTCAACACTTATCTGGACATTCCCAAGTTCAAAATGTTGACGTTACAACAGCTTTTACCTCTGCTGGGCAAAGATCACTGGATGGTGACTCTGGATCTCAAGGAAGCTTACCTTCATGTTCCTATCAGGCTAAGTTGCAGGAAGTATCTGCGTTTTCGAGCTGGGACTTCTCATTATCAGTTCTCTGCATTGCCCTTTGGCTTATCTACTGCGCCCAGAGTGTTCACGAAGGTTCTGGCTCCAGTGATTGCTTTCTTCAGGCTAAGAGGAATACAAATCTATCCTTATTTGGACGATTGCCTGATTCTGGCCAAGGGAGGGGCGAACTTCTTCATCATTTGCAATATGTGATAGCAGTGCTAAGATGCCTGGGGTATTCTGTGAACGAAATAAAGTCCAGTCTAGTACCCTCTCAGGACATGTGCTTTCTGGGTGTGAGACTGAATACAGCATCCCAGATGGCCTTTTGACCCGGACAAACAACAGAATCTTTCTCTTTACTTCCATCAATTGTCTCATCAGTCCAGGCTGACTGCAAGGACAGTCCTTCAAGCCTTGGGGTTCATGGCATCTTGTATTCTGGTGCTTCCCAATGCCAAACTGCATATGAGGAAGCTACAGTGGTATCTCAAAAATGTATGGACACAGCACTGCCAAGATATGGACACTGTCATTCAGATAATACCTTGCATTCAAAAGGAATTTTTGTGGTGGGCTCAGGAATGTCACCTAAACAAGGGACTCTCTGTGACCCGGCCAGAGGCGAGTCAAATTCTAACGACAGATGCCTCAGACAAAGCTTGGGGAGCTCATCTAAATGGAAAGTGGATACAAGACACGTGGCCTGCCAGACTTCAACATCTACATATCAACTTGAAGGAGATGTTAGCAGTCCAATTTGCTTTGATAGCTTTCAAGGATTTACTTCTTCCAGGGCAGGTGTTGGTTCTAACAGACAACACAACTGTCATGTGGTACATCAACAAGCAAGGGGAACGCATTCTTATCCTCTATGCAGACAAGCAATGATTTTGTGGGAGACTGCTCTCAGTTTACAGCTAAATCTTCAGGCAAGGTTTCTGCCGGGAGCACAGAACTCCTTAGCAGATGTGTTGAGCAGGCAAATTATGGATCCCCACGAGTGGAAATTGGATCCTCATGTATTTCAAAAATTGACAGTGTCATGGGGAACTCCAGACATAGATCTGTTCGCTTTTCCACTAAACTACCAGCTGCCAAAGTATTGCACAAAGGGGTTTCATCACACAGCTTGGAAAGTGGATGCTCTTTCATTCAATTGGAGCAATCTTCATGTGTATGCCTTTCCACCTCTGCCTCTCCTCCCAAAGGTACTCCTGAAGGTCAGACAGGACAAGCCAAAGATGATTTTAATAGCTCCAGATTGGCCTCGACAGCACTGGTACCCATTACTGAGAAGTCTGTGCAGAGCCTCCATGGCCTTTGCCTTCGATTCCACACCTTCTGTCTCAGGAGAACAGTCATTTACTCAATGTCAAACTTCACTCTCTTCACCTGACAGCCTGGCATATTCTGTTTTAGACCCTGGAGGGTCTCAGCTTCCACAGCAAGTTTTAAATGTTATTTTGGAGGCCAGAAGGCCTAGTACAAGGAAAGTGTACGCAGATAAATGGAAGAGATTTTTATTTTGGAGTACAGCAAAGGAATTTGATGTTTCTAAGCCTAATTTAAGTGTGGCTCTTCAATATCTTACTGAGTTACTGGACAAAGGTTTGTCCTTCTCTTCTATTAAAGTTCATGCTGCAGCAATTTCTGCTCACTATGACTGTGACCCACCATTGTTTTCTCAGCCTTTGTTGAAGCAATTCCTTAGAGGGGCATAGAATATAAGACCCCCACGGAGAGCTCCTACTCCTGCTTGGGATCTCAATTTTGTGTTGGAGAAACTCACTCTACAACCTTTTGAGCCTGCAGCTACTGCTGAGTTGAAATATTTATCATGGAAGACTGCTTTTTTGTTGGCCATTACCTCTGCAAGAAGGGTTTCTGAGTTACAGGCCCTTATGGCGGTTGAGCCTTTCTTAATTTTCCATAAGGATAGGGTATCTTTAGTACTAATCCATCCTTTATGCCTAAAGTGGTTTCTAGTGTGGCTTTAAACCAAACTATTCATTTGCCTACTTTTTATGCAAACCCCCAAAATAAAGGGGAAAAGATTTTGCACACTTTGGATATACACAGGCAGTTGCGATATTATTTGAGCAGAACTAAAGGGTTCAGGCAGTCTCAGCAGTTATTTGTTTCTTTTGCTTTGGGTTCTCAGGGCAAGCCTGTGTCAAAACAAACTATTTCTAAGTGGATTGGGTTTTGTATTGCTTTCTGTTATTCCAATCATGGCAAGGAGATTCCAGCTGGGATTAGGCCTCATTCCACTAGGGCTACTGCCACTTCTACAGTTTTTTTAAGGGGGGTGGCAACTAAGGATATTTTGGAGGCAGCTACTTGGAGTTCAGTGCATACTTTCTCTAAGCATTATCACCTTCCACTTTACTCTAAATCGAGGGCTGGTTTTGCCACTGCAATTTTACAGGGCATTTTGGCAGCGCCTTCTGCATTATAGTTTTGCCATCCTCCCTTATCTCTGCTTTGGGATTCTACCCAAGTGTAAGGACTGCAGCAATGTGAGATGAAGAACATAGTACAGTTTTGTACCTACCATAAATGTAGATGTTCGAAGATCCACATTGCTGCAGTCCAATTTACCCTCTCTCCTTCCCCTCTGTAGTTAGAGGCGGTTGTGTGGTTTGGTTTGTACATATTGTGAATATTGTATATTTTGTACATATGGTTAGTATAAGGGTGGTTGGTTGTTTTTTGCTGTCTTTTGATTTTTGACCTTTCTGTTTAGGGTCTTCTGACATCTGGGGCAAGAAAAGACTGAGGATATGACGTCGGTCATGCGCATTTGTACCCTGACGTCCTGATGTCAGTCTTAAGCACCTTGACCGACGTCAGCCTAATACTTTGATATTCGGGCCGACCGAGGACAGCGGACTACCCAAGTGTAAGGACTGCAGCAATGTGGATCTTCGAACATCTACATTTATGGTAGGTACAAAACTGTACTTTTTCTCTGACATGGATCATAGCACTTACCTTACATGGCTGTCTCTGCTATTTGTACTAAACACTTCCTGACCTTGTGGGTGTTAACATATCCTAGTTTCAGCACCATTCCTCTCTACTCATACAGTCATTTATTTCAGCCGTAATCTGATTAATTTTTTTTCTAGTGATTATCTGGCAGTTGTGGTTTACTGCTTTTTTTTGTAAATTTTCCAGTTGTCCTAAGTTTTTGAGATGTCTTTAATGTCATTTTCCAAAATATCTCTGGTTTTAAGATGTTTTTCTTTAAGGCTTTCCCATTGTACTGCTAGTAAGTTTGGAGTTTGTCTGTATAATACTTCTTCTAGTTTATTCTTACCCTTTTTTTGAAATGAGAAAATACTTTGATAGTGGGAAGGAAGTGCCCAGTATATTGGCATTTAACTTCCTTCCTTCCCCTTTTTTAACCAACCTTTATTATGTACCAAGCAAGCACAGCAATTCACAGAATGCAAATATCAAATGCAACAGTTAAAGGAAAACTAGAACAATCTCACTCTATGTACTCAATAAAACAAAATATATATTCTCTCAACATTTACTTATTTTAGAGAGATCTTATACGGTACATAAAAAAAAAAAAAAAAAAAAAAAAAAAAAAAAAAAGGTCCAGCAGGCACCTGTCATTCCCCAGGTGTATAGGCAGCAAGTAGTCTACTGCAAAAGCTGATGTTCTTTGTGTTTCACTGTTGTCATCACACTTGGGATATCCTGCCAGGGGTAGTCCTCAGTCTGCCTGAATACCAGAGGCTTAGTATTTCTGCATCGGTTGCTGTCGCTTCAGGACTGACGTCATGCCGTCAATGGTATAAAAACAGGCAGCCGACGCCATTACATCAGTCTTTCTTGCCGAGGAGCCAGAAGCAGTTCGCACGAGTGCTGGTCGGCCGCTACCCGAGTTTTCGTTTCCAAAATTGATGTTGAAGTCTTCTAAAGCTAAGTACCCCATTGGGGATCCTTTTTTCTTGCTCTAACCAATGTCAGAAAAAGTTAACAGTTGTCTCACCTATAGAAAGCAAATACCACACTGAGATTTCCATTCTTACTGCATCACCTGTTTAGGGCCAGACCACGAAGTCCCTTGGTGTCGGTTTTGTGCTTTGTTCAACACTAGAACTGTACGTTGTTGGGCCCTTATCGTAGCTAAATACTTTCGCTCTCAATCTCTGTATTCTGAAATGGCTTTGGTAAGCCATCCGACTACCGATCTTTTGAAAAAAACATAAGGATAAAGGCAGAGACAGACTGCACAGGTCCAAAACTGATGACGACACTTCCGTTAAGCTAGTCGCCAGTTCGCCGGTACTCAGTGAGGCACTTTCGCAATCCCTGATGCCCGCTTCTATGGATTCGCAGGCTGCTACCGAGACCTTTTCGGAGTCCGGTATGCCGCAAGACTCTTCTTTGACTATGGAACCTGCGGATGTCTCTCCCTTGGATGGGTCCAGAGCTGCTGTGCAGGCACCGGCTTCCGAAGAAGTTCTTCGCACTACCGATATTCGACACAAACCAACGACCTCTTTTGTGCCTTCAGTTCTTTCTAAAACTACTGAGTTTCTAAGGCCCAGGGTACAAACTATGCCTAAAAAACCGACGACCCAAGCTCAAGCACCTGCTTCCATGCCTCGATCTCAAATGCTTAAAATGGTGGAAGACCTTATCATGTTGATAAGGGGAAGTCAGCCTACCCCTGCTAATAGAAAAAGAGACTTGTCCCCAGCAGCTTTGTCCGACCAAGAGGCCGACAACTCTGAGGTTTCTGATTATGAAGACATGCCCTTATCTGCTTATGAGGATTCAGATGCAGATGAATCCATTCCTTCTGCCTCTCCTCCAAAGGATTTTTCTTTTGGTGAAGTCTTACATACCTTGAGAGAACATTTCCATTGGGAATGCCAGGATTATCCTCAGTCCAAAAAGAGACTCAGGGAATTTTTAGATTTACCACAGCACAGACCCTTAGCTATTCCTCCTGTGCTGGATGTTGTGGATGATGATTTTATGGAATCCAGTCTAACTCCTGATACTCTACCTCCTGCTCCCCAGAAACCTGACAGGTATTACAGAGTCCCTGACTCGCACACATTTCTTTTCAAAAATCCTACTGCTGACCCAGAGGTCATCTCCCAAGGACCTAAAGGAATAAAAGCAACCACAGCTAAGAATCCCACCCCTTCGGACAGGGATTCCCAAGCTTTAGACAGATGAGGTAAAAAGTCATACACCTCTGCAACTCTTGCCATTAGAGCATTAAATTGTCAGTTCCACATGCTGAAATACCAGCAACATACAATGGAACTTTATTAAACAAAAAGTATCTACCTTCTCAGACTGTGCAGAAAGTAAAGAATTACAGGAGCTTATGCATTCTGCATGCCAAGTTTCTAAGCATACCCTGCAATGTGGGTTTGATGCCCCAGAAGCATCCTGCAGGGCAGCAGTCACATGTTCTGTAATTAGAAGGTATGCTTGGCTTAAGGAACAGACCTTGCCAGACCATGTCAAATCAAAACTATTGGACGCACCACTGAACAAAGACAACCTGTTTGGCACCAAAGCAGAGGAAGCTTTAAAAAGATGGAAGAAAAAGCTAAGTCTATGCAGACAGTTAAAGACTTTTGTAAGTCCAGCCTCTGAGATTCAGTAGGCATTGCCCCTCAAAACATTGGTCCTTTCCAGCCCCCCCTCAAGGCAGCCTCAGACTAGACCTAGGGGAAGCAGACTCCACAGACAGCAGTCCCAGGGAGTGCAGAGATCTAAGCAATGGAGTACCTCCACTTCTAAAACAGGGAGTGCTAAGTCACCCCCTTATGGAAAGAATTCACAATGACTTTTCCAATCCACCTCTTACCTCTGCCCACCTGCTTGTACCCCAGGGGGAAAACTTCCCTTCTATGCAAAAAAACTGGGGCTCCATCACCAACGATCGGTTTGTCCTCAACATAGTGTCCCAGGGGTACAAATTTTATTTCCACACACTGCCAACCCCAAAAGGGTTCCCAGATCTTCCTCCAAACCAGTGGGCAGTGGCATAAAACCAAGTTCTTTTCCTGCTCTCCATGAGGGCAGTTCAGCCTGTTCCTGCAGACCAGATAGGCCAAGATTTCTATTCCAGAGTTTTCCTGGGATCTAGAAAAGAGGGCACCTGGTGCCCAGTCTTAGATCTATCCATTCTAAACACCTTCCTGGTGGTACCAAAATTCAAAAATGCTCACCCTCCTGCAGCTTCTTTCTTTGCTATCCAAAGATGCCTGGTTAGCCACCCTAGACCTAAAAGAGACCTATCTGCACATCCCAGTCAGAGACTCTTGTAGGAAATATCTACGTTTCAGGGCAGGATCTATGCATTATCAGTTCTCTGCACTTCCCTTTGGCTTATCCACTGCTCCCACACTTTTCACAAAATGCCTGGCCCCAGCCATTGCTTTTTGCAGACAAAGAAATATTCATATTTACTCCTACTTGGACGACTGCCTGATTCAGACAGACAGGAAAAGCTGTTGCAGTACCTGACATTTGTAAAGGACCTACTGACCTCACTGGGGTACACTACCAGCTAAAAGAAATCCAAACTAGTCCCCAGTCAGAAAATTGTATTCCTGGGAGCAAGCCTGGACACAGCATCCCAGATGGCATTCTTTACTCCAGAAAAACAAGCCTATCTGACAGCCAACTTTTCTCAGCTGGCCACCAGAACCCAGTTATCTGCAAGGAAAATCCTGCAAGTTCTAGGGTTCATGGTCTCTTGCATTCTACTAATTCCATATGCCAGGCTGCATATGAGAAAACGTCAGTGGTACTTAAAGAGCCTTTGGTGTCAACATTCTCAGGACCTGGAAACCATTATACTTATGATACCTTGTCTAAGGAAGGAGTTTCTGTGGTGGGCAGCAGCATGCAACCACAACAAGGGACTTCCCTTTTTCAACCCCACCGCTGTCCAGACCCTAACCACAAACACATCAGACTATGCCTGGGGGGCACATCTGGACAACAAGTGTGTTCAGGGCCACTGCAGCCCAAGACAAATTCATCTGCACATCAACCAGAAAGAGATGCTAGCAGTTCAACATGCTCTGACAGCTTTCAGATCCCTTCTCTCACCAGGACCCCTGGTAATAAAGACAGACAACACCACAGTTATGTGGTACATCAAGAAGCAGGGGGGAGTCCACTCTTACCCACTCTGCAGGTTAGCCAGGGCCATGTGGAACACAGCCTTGGACATGCATATTCATCTGCAAGCTCAATTCCTGCCAGGCGAGCAAAACTGTCTGGCAGATGACTTAAGCAGAAGTCTCCTAGACCCACATGAGTGGCAATTGGACCCCAGCACTTTCAGCCTTCTAACCCAGAAATGAGAGACCCTGGAGGTGGATGTTTTGCATCCCCCTGCAATCACCAGATCAGCAAATTCTGCACCAGTACACCTCACAGCAGGGCCTGGACAGTGGATGCCCTATCCTTTCAGTGGGTAAGCATCTCAGTCTATGCGTTTCCCCCTCTGCCTCTTCTCACAAGAATCTTACTCAAGATAAGACGGGACAGACCAAGGGCAATTCTGATTGCCCCAGACTGGCCACGCCAGCACTGGTACCCTCTACTGCGCAGCCTGTCACCAGTGCCACCCTTGCACCTGCCACAGATCCCAACCCTCCTCACTCAGCAGGAGGAACAGATCTTGCATTCGCAACTGCAAACCCTGAATCTTGCAGCCTGGCTTATTCTTTGACTTCTCCCCCAGTGACCAGTCTAAGCAATCAGGTGCTGGAAGTCATTCTTGAAGCCAGAAGATCCAGTACAAAGAAATCTTATACTGATAAGTAGAAAAGGTATTGTTCCTGGATTCTGTCCAAAGGAGAGGACACAGTACTTCCCTCGTTGCCTCTAAATGTTCATCGTGCATACAACTGCAGTAATCACAGATGGGTTTTCTGCCGTCAGGCGGTCGGCCGAATTCCAAAGTCTTGGTCCGGCGTTGGTTGTCGTCGCTCTCTCTTCTGACGTCAGTGAGGACAGAGTATATAAGACACAGCCGACGCCATGTTCTTCAGTCTTTTTTGTCGCGCGGTGCCCGAAGCAGAAGCAGTTCGCAAGTGCCGGTCGGCCAGCTCCTGAATTACGAAAATTTTGGAAACCGAAGTCTTCATTAAAGCTAAGTACCCGTTGAAACTTTTCTTGCCTCAGACCGATGTCAGAAAAAGTTAATAATTGTATTTCTTGTGGGAAGCAAATACCGCATAAGGATTTCCATTCCCTCTGCATACCTTGTTTGGGCCCAGACCACGACGTCTCGGGCTGTCGCTTTTGCGCTACCTTCAATAAACGCACTATTAAGCGTCGGGCGGAGTTCGCCCAACACTACTTTGGTAAAGCTTTTGATTATAAAATGTCGTCGGACACTCCGACTACCGTTTTGTCCAAAAAACGCAAGGAAAAGGACCGACACGCGAGGCCCGCGGTCCCCGCCGACACCACGCCAAAACAGGCTACACGTGGTCCGGTTCTCTGCGAGATGCCTTTGCAGTCCCTGACTACCGACGACACTCCTTTGGCGGTGTCATTCTGATGCAGAGGAACACTCTTACTCTCCTTTTGAGGATTCGGATGCAGAACAGTCCATTCCTTCTGTATCTCCTCCTGAGGATTTTTCCTTTGGGGAAACCTTACACACCTTGAGGGAACACTTCCATTGGGAAGGCCAAGACTTTTCAGATTCCAAGAAAAGACTTAGGGAATTTCTTTTGTTACCTCAACACAGACCTCTGGCTATACCCCCTGTTTTGGACATACTGGATGATGTCTATTCGGAGGCTTGCCTTAACCTGGATTCTCTGCCTCCTGCACCAGTCAAACCTGATAGGTATTACAGAGTTCCCAGCTCTCACCAATTTCTCTTCAAAAGCCATAATGCTGACCCTGAAACCATTTCACAAGGCCCCAAGGGATTGAAGGCCTCCACTGCCAAGAATCCACTTCCTGCAGAAAGGGAATCAAGATCTTTAGAAAGGTGGGGTAAAAAGGTATATACCTCGGCCACCCTAGCCATGAGGGCCTTAAATTGTCAGTTTCATATGCTTAAATATCAACAGTTCCTGTTATCACAATTAAGGAACAAAATGTCTCAACCTGAACAACCAGATTTAAAGGAGTTACAGGATATGATGCATAGTGCAGAGCAAGTGGGTAAACACACCTTACAATGTGGTTATGATGCCCTAGAGGCTTCAAGTAGAGCGGCTGCTACGGGATCAGTCATTCACAGACATGCTTGGCTTAGAGAACAAAACTTGCCTGATCATGTGAAAGCTAAACTTCTAGATGCTCCTTTACAAAAGGATGTGCTGTTTGGTACTAATGCTGAGGAGATATTACGGAAGATGGAAGAAAAAGCCAAATCCATGCAAACTGTCAAAACCTTTTTCCAGGTCCAACCACCACGTTTTAGCAGAAATTGGCCTTCAAAGAACTGGTCCTTTCCAGTCACTGACAAGCCCCAAAGAGGTAGATACAGACGCACAAGGGGCAGAGGGCAATCACAAGGATCATATAGAGGACGACAATGGCAAACTCCAGCACCTAGAGGTGGCGAGGACAGTGCACAACAATACAGGAAGCAAACCCAATGACTCCCTCATTTCCATGCCAAGCACGTCTCAGCTGGCAGCACCTTTGGGAGGAAGGCTAGCTTTATTTGCAAACAATTGGCATATTGTCACAACAGACAAATGGATCCTGGACATTATAAACAGAGGCTACAAATTTCATTTCCACACTCTTCCAAAAATGAGAGGCATGCCAAACCTGCCACAGAATCAAAGGGCAGAGGCACAACTACAAATTTCAAAGCTCTTAAACATGAGAGCTATTCAAGAGGTACCTTCTCACGAACAAGGTCAAGGTTTTTATTCAAGGCTTTTTCTGGTACCAAGGAAAGGAACCGACTGGAGACCCATTTTGGACTTATCCATCCTAAACACATTTCTACTCGTACCAAAATTCAAGATGCTCACATTACAGCAACTTCTTCCCATGCTGGGCAAGGAGTTTTGGCTCGTAACATTGGACCTCAAGGAGGCATACCTGCATGTCCCAATCAGACAAAGCTGCAGAAGATACCTCAGATTTCTTGCAGGTTCAATCCACTATCAATTCTCTGCATTGCCCTTTGGCTTATCTACTGCGCCCAGAGTATTCACAAAGTGCCTGGCATCAGTGATTGCCTACTGCAGACTTCAAGGGATACAAATTTACCCTTATTTGGACGACTGCCTGATCCAAGCGGACAGCAAGCACATACTTCTGGAACATCTGACAAATGTGACACTGCTATTGCATGCCCTGGGATACACAATCAGCAAAGAGAAATCAAGGCTAACACCATCTCAGAAAATAACCTTCCTGGGTGCCAACTTGGACACAAACACCCAGATGGCCTATCTTACGCCAGAAAAACAAGGGCAACTATCTCAGTACTTCAAAATACTAGCAAAAAGTACCAGGCTTACTGCAAGGAAAATCCTGCAGGCTCTGGGATTCATGGCATCTTGCATTCTTTTAATCCCATGTGCAAAGCTGCATATGAGGAAACTTCAGTGGTACCTAAAAAACCTATGGTCTCAACACAGTCACAGTTTGGAAACAATAATACCAATAATCCCATGTTTGCAAAAGGAATTTCTATGGTGGACCAAAGCATGTCAAGCAAACACAGGCCTCCCATTCTGCAAGCCTCAAGCAGAGCAAGTTATCACAACAGACACCTCAGATTACGCTTGGGGGGCGCACATGACGGACAGGTGCATCCAGGGCAAACGGTCTCAAAAAGAAAAGCACCTCCACATCAATCAGAAAGAAATGTTAGCAGTAATAAATGCAATTACAGCTTTCAAGGACTTCCTGCATCCAGGACAATTACTCATAAGAACAGACAACACCCCAGTAATGTGGTACATAAACAAACAAGGAGGAACACATTCATACCCCTTGTGCAGACTAGCCATGTCCCTTTGGAACTTGGCTCTGGAATGGAAAATCGAACTTCAAGCACAGTACCTGCCAGGATTGGAAAACACACTGGCAGACAAATTAAGCAGAAATATGACAGATCCACACGAATGGAAGTTACATCCGCAGGTGTTTGCAGAAATAACCCAAGTGTGGGGGAGGCCAGACATAGATCTTTTTGCCTCCCACAGGAATCATCAATTGGAAACGTTTTGTTCGAGGACCTTTCATCCAAAGGCCTGGAGAGTGGACGCCCTTTCATTCAGTTGGACAGCATGGACAGTTTACGCATTCCCACCTCTGCCTCTTCTGCCCAAGGTACTTTTGAAAGCAAGAGCAGACAGACCGAAGATGATACTGATTGCTCCAGATTGGCCAAGGCAACACTGGTACCCATTGCTGAGGAGCCTAACACATACTCCTCCCTGGTCCCTGCCTCTAATGCCACTTCTGCTGACTCAGCACAGTTACAAAACTCTCCACAGTCAGCTGAAAGCACTCAATCTCGCTGCATGGAAAATTCCTTAACACCACAACATACCCTACTCTCCAAAGAGGTGCAGGATGTCATTTTGGAGGCCAGAAGACCATCAACTAGAAAAGCTTACCCCGCAAAATGGAAGCGGTTTTGTTCTTGGAATGCGAAAAAAGGCCAGGACCCTAGAAAACTGAACTTGCCTCGGGTATTACAGTATCTAGCTGAGCTGCTGAACAGTGGACTTTCATTTTCTTCCATAAAAATCCATGCCTCAGCTATTTCTGCAGAATACAACACGGATCCTCCTTTATTTTCTCACCCACTCTTACGACAGTTCCTCAGAGGGGCTAAGAATATTAGACCACCAAGGAAACAACCAATACCAGCCTGGGATCTTAATTACATACTAGAAAAATTAACATTGCCTCCTTTTGAACCAGCTGCCTCAACAGAATTGCAATATTTGCCCGGGAAAACTGCCTTCCTTCTGGCTATCACTTCAGCTCGTAGAGTTTTGGAATTACAGGCCCTCATGGCGGTGCAGCCCTTTCTCATTTTCCATCAATATAGGGTCTCCCTTCGTACCAACCCATCTTTTATGCCTAAAGTGGTTTCTAGGGTAGCTTTAAATCAAGCCATACACCTTCCTACCTTTTACCCCAATCCTCAAATCAAAGGGGAAAGGCTGCTACATTCCTTAGACATCCATAGGCAGCTACGTTACTATTTGGACAGAACAAAGTCCTTCAGGAAATCAGAACAACTCTTTGTGTCCTATGCTGTAGGGGCTCAAGGGAAGCCAGTTTCCAAGCAGACTATTTCAAAGTGGATAGGCCACTGCATACAGTTTTGTTATTCCTATCATGGGAAATCTGTTCCTACAGGTATCAGATCACACTCCACCAGGGCCACAGCTACCTCTACAGCCTTCCTCAGAGGAGTTCCTACCAAAGATATTCTGGAGGCAGCCACTTGGAGTTCTGTACATACCTTCACAAAACACTACCACCTGCCTTTATATTCCAGAACGAGAGCAGGCTTTGCCGCTGCTGTTTTGCAGGGCATTCTGGCTCAACCCAGTTCCTCCTGGTACCTACCACCCTGTGCGTAGCTTTGGGATTCTACCCATCTGTGATTACTGCAGCTGTATGCACGATGAACATAGTACAGTTTTGTACCTACCATAAATGTAGATGTTCGAGTGCTAATACAGCTGCAGTACAGGTTTCCCTCCCTCCTTCCCCACTTGGTAAAGGCATGGGGCCTAACAACCTCTTCATACAGCCTGACTGGGTTATCCTTCTAAGGTTTATTTGCTTGCAACCACTGTTTTTGGATTATATTGCATTACATGTATACGCATATAAGCATAATTTATGTATTGCCTTCTTTCGGGGGGCACCTGACATCTGGGGCAAGAAAGACTGAAGAACATGGCGTCGGCTGTGTCTTATATACTCTGGCCTCACTGACGTCAGAAGAGGCGGCGACAACCGACGCCGGACCAAGACTTTGGAATTCGGCCGACCGAGGGACCGCCTGACGGCAGAAAACCCATCTGTGATTACTGCAGCTGTATTAGCACTCGAATATCTACATTTATGGTATATCTACATTTATGGTAGGTACAAAACTGTACTTTCTGGATTACCTAGCAGATCTACTCCACAGAGGCCTATACTTCTCTTCCATTAAGATCCATGCCTCTGCCATCTCGGCTCATTACAACACTGAGCCACCTCTCTTCTCTCACCCTCTCATAAAGCAGTTCCTGAGAGGGGCAAACAACTTAAGGCCACCCAGGAGAGCCTCACCCCTGCATGGGACCTTAACTTTGTACTGGAAAAGCTCACGCTGCCTCCCTTTGAGAATGCAGCATCAGCAGAGTTAAAATTCCTCTCCTGGAAAACAGCCTTGCTTTTGGCCATTACTTCAGCTAGTTGAGTGTCTGAGCTACAAGCACTTATGGCTGTGGAACCCTTTGGTATTTTTCATGCTGATAGGGTCTCCCTCAGGACTAACTCCTCCTTTATGCCTAAAGTGGTGTCCAGTGTAGCTCTCAACCAATCCATCCATTTGCCAACCTTTTTCCCTAATCCTCAAAATAAAGGGGAAAGGATCCTGCACTCCTTAGATTTGCACAGACAGCTCAGATTATACCTTGATAGGACTAAGACCTTCAGGAACTCTGACCAGTTACCAGTTAGTTTTGCACTAGGGGCAGAGGGCAAGGCCATTTCAAAACAAACACTTTCCAAATGGATAGCACACTGCATCCATTTCTGCTACAAACACCATGGGAAACCAACCACTCAGGGGGTCAGAATGCATTCCACTAGTGCAACTTCTAACTCTACAGCATTCCTCAGGGGCGTCCCTACCAAGGGCATTCTGGAAGCTGCTACCTGGAGTTCTGTTCACACCTTCACCAAACATTGCCACCTGCCTATCTTTTCCAAATCCAGGGCGGGTTTTGCAATAGCAGTCCTGCAGCACATACTAGCCAGCCCCAACTCTTCTTGACTGCCTCCACCCATTCTTCAGCTTTGGGAATCAACCCAAATGTGATGACTGCAACAGAGAAACACGAAAAACATAGTACAGTTGTGTATACTTACCATAAATGTATATGTTCGAGTGTATTCACTGTTGCAGTCCTGGTTTCCTACCCTCCAGCCCCCTTGTCTCTCTCTCTCTCTCTCCTCTCTCCGTCTATTACTCTCCCCTTGCAGGGCTGTTGGTATTTACTTTTTACTGGTGGTGTTTTTCCCACCATAACTTAGCTCCTTATTTGGGGGGCTCCTGACATTTGGGGCAAGAAAAACTGATGTAATGGCATTGGCTGCCTGTTTTTATACCCCTGACGACCTGACGTCAGTCCTTGAGCGACAGCAACCAAAGCAGAAATACTAAGTCCCTGGTTTCGAGGCGACTGAGGGCTACCTGCAGGCAGATAACCCAAATGTGATGACTGCAGCAGTGAATACACTCGAACATTTACATTTGTGGTAAGTGTACACAACTGTACTTGCCTGAGGATTGTCTGTTTTTATTTAAATGTCTTTCTGCTGATCCTGCTGTGGTGTCAGTCTCTTCAGACAAACCTTCTAAACTTTTGCCCTCTTCCAAAATTTTGCCTTCTTATAAAGATAGCAGGGCAATGGAGCGAATTTGCAAGAAAGTTTATACTGCTTCTGCTTTGGCCTTTAGGCTATTGATTACCAGCCCCACCTGACCCGGTATGCTCTGGCATTGATTGCTCAGGCTTGTCAGGTAATCTCTGCCTTCCCTGATTCTGATGGCATATCCTGTGCCTTATTTTTAAGTTCTGCTTCTCAAGTGGCTCGGCACTCTATTAAGCATAGCTATGATGCCTCTTCTAGGGCTGCGGCTTTTGGGTCTGTCATGAGGAATTATTCTGGTCTTCATCTCCAGTCTCTTCCTGAGGATATTAAAGCCAAATTGTTGGATGCTCCTTTGGGTAATACTCATCCTTTTGGGACTGCTGCTGCCATGTTTGTCTCTTTAAGACAAAGGCAAAGCCTTGGAAGACCTTAAACACATTTTTTCTCTCCTATCCTAAAGTTCCAGAGAAATTATCCTTCTGGGTCTGATTTTGTTTGCAGGTAACCCTCCCAGGCCTCTAATGCAGGAAGGGTGAAAAGCAGGCCCCCCTCTGCTAATGTTTCTCAGATTATTGTGGCCCAGAAGCCTCCTTTATCTGATAAGCCTACTTCTCTTTGACAGTTGATTTCCCTCACCTTTAGACTAGGTTTCCTTGTCCATTTGGCTCTGTCTTCCAAGTTGGCATCTCATCATGTCAGACTCTTGGGTTCTTTTTGTTGTCCATAAGGGTTACTTCATGGTATGGAAATCTCTCCCTCCTTTTTCTGGGATTCCTCAACTTCCTCTATAGCAACGTCCTCCTTTTCCAGAGGTTCTAGGGTCCCTGTTGAAACAAAGGACCATTTACCTGCCCCCCCCCCCTTTTATTCTGTGAAGTTTCTGGTTTGTCAGTAGGAGGGCACTTGGAGACCCATTTTGGATTTGTACTGGCTCAACACCTTTCTCAAGACACCTTATTTTTGGATGTTTACACTTCAAACTGTTTCCTCTTTTATTACCCCAGGGTTTTTTGGTGTCCTTGTATCTGAAAGGTGCTTACCTTCATATCCCTATTCGCCCTCTCTTCAGGAGGTTTTTATGTTTCTCTGTGTCTTCCTCTCATTTCAGTTCTCTGCTTTACCCTTTGGCCTCTACTGCCCCAAGGGTATTCACAAAATTCCTAGCTTCTGTGATTGCCTTCTACAGGCTCCAAGTCATTCAGATTTTTCCTTATCTAGACTATCTTTTGCTTCAGGTGGTGTTTGCCAGTCTATTGTTGCAGGATCTGCAGTTCACCATCTTCAAAGTCTGAGGTTTCCTATCAACTTCCAAATGTCCATCCTGACTACCTCTCAGCATCGTGTATAGCTGGGATGCAGGATTCAGATGGTGCCAATGTTGGCTTCTCTTCTGCCTCCAAAGGTAATGTTGTTGACGGCCTTCTTTCAGTCTCTTCATCTTCTGACTGCCATGCCAGCCAGGGAGTTTCTTCGGTCCTTGGGATTCATGGCCTCTTCTATTCCAGTGCTTCCTTTTGCCAGACTGCATATGCAGAAGCTTCAGTGATACCTCAAGTCAGTTTGGCTGCAGCATCATCACCCTCTGAATTTCAGTGTACGTGTCCTTCCCTTTCTCAAGAAGAAATCTGAGTGGTGGATTCAACAGTTCACTCTCAACCCAGGCCGTCCCTTTTAGCCTCCATTCCCTTTCTCTTGAGCTGTTCACTGATGCCTCAGACATGGGGTGGGGGATATATATTGGTTACCTGAAAGTTCAGGGTCTTTGACCTCCCCATCAGAAGTCGGGCCATATCAACATCAAAGAGATGAGGACTGTGATCTTGGCACTTCACCTTATGATTCCTCCTGACCCCTTGAAGGTGTACACAGACACAACACTATGGTGATGTGGTATGTCAACAGGCAGGGAGCCACAAAATCTTACCTTCTCTGCAGGCTGGTGCCTCAGGCTTGGGAGGTGGCCGATAGTTTTCACTTAACTCTTCAGGCAGTATACATTCCTTCAGAGCACAATCTTGTGACAGGCTCATGGATGGATGCTTTACAGAGACACGTTTCTGAACATTGTCCATCGGCGGAGTATTCCTCAGGTAGATCTTTTTGACTCCACTCTGAAAAGGCAGCTTCCTCTCTTCTGTTCCAGGGTACCATGCCACCTGTCCTGGAAAATGGATGCCCTTACCTGCCCTTAGAAAGGGAGGTTTCTTTATGCTTTCCCTCCTCCTCTACTTCCAAGAGTCCTACAGAAGATTAGCTGGACTCCCCAAAAATCTTGTTAGCGACTACCTTTAGACAGAGACAACACTGGTTCCCCCTCTTCATGTATCTGGTCAGGGGCAGTCATCACAACTGGTTAGATCTTGTCTCACAGGACAAGGGGTCTCTCATTCATCTCCACTTGCCCATTCTGTAACTGACAATTATCACACTAAACTTTATAAATCCACAGAACGAAGTAGAAAAACAAAACGGTTGTCCAAACGAGTCTAGGTGCTAAAAAGTAACGTAGTTTATTTAAACAAAGAAATAACACGTTTTCGCTTCTGATATACAGGAGCTTCTTCAGCTTACCAACTAAAGACAGTTCACTTCTTTTAACCTGTTAGTGATCAGGTGGTTAATTAGAGCATTCGAAAATTTAAAGGTGAAGTACCTGCTTGAGCAGGCAGCAACATTAGCGTGAACGTTGATGTTAGCACTCTTGTGGCCATAGCCACATATATACAACCACAATTAAATTATGTTTAAAAGTTGAACATTTACAAATATACAACAACAATTGCCGACAGTAGTGTTAGCAATGAAATTATATAATATAGAATTATTTCTGTGTAAGATGTTCACTGGTTCAATATGCATAGTTAAAAATGCTTGATTAAAAATTAACAATTAAAAATTGAAAATTAAAATCAACTTAAACAATATACAATCAACACTAACTAACAGAAATAACTTGCTTGACCTAACCACCATTATAGTTCATGACTCAAACTAGTGGATACTGTTAGTTGTTAGACTAGTGGCGAGATAGATTTGTTTGTAGATCAACGAGTCGGCACAATTAATTCTTGGTTCATATTTAAAGAAATATGAAATGTTAAACTTGCCTTCTCTTAACCTATATCGTGCTATCTCCCAATGCCATAAAAGCCTGAAGGGATATTTACTTCCTTATGAGAAGGGTCTTGGTGGGACTAAAAACATAAGGTGGATGTGAAGAAAATTGGTATCACATGACCACGGCCGTGATGTTGTTGGGGTATTACTTTGGTTTAATATGGTGTCATAACATATTACCTACAGATTTACCTTAGGTAACTCCTGTATTTTAACATACAGGCTATATTACAGCTGTCGTTTAAACCCGGGTATGAGAAGGCATCTAGTTGTAATTGCCATTCTAACTCACGGGTTTCTAACAGTAGTGCCTGAGGTCCTCCTCTTTTGTCACAAAGAACCTGGTCTATGCCCATGAATTTAAAACTGTGGCCATGATTGTCCCATATGTGTTTTGAAAGGGCATTATCAGTCTTGTTGTTCCTGATAGCGTACAAATGTTGGTATATGCGGTCCCTGAACCGACGATCAGTCTTACCAACATAGAATGCATTACAGCATTCACAAAAGGCTATATACACAATGGATTTAGTGTTGCAACTGATTTTATGATTAATGGTGTACTTCCTATTACTAATACTAAAGGAGTTCCCTATTCTTAAATGTGTACACCATTTGCAACAACCGCAGGAAAAAGTGCCTTTTAGTCTGGACATGAAGTCTGTTGAATGATTTCTTTGTAACAAATCCTTCAAGTTCGAACCTTTTTTGAAGGTGAACCGTGGAGTCTTGCCCAGTCTGTCATGTAATCCAGCGTTGGTGATAAAGTACCAGTTCTTGCGGATTATTGAACAAAGAAGACCTGACTGTAAATTAAATGGAGAGACAAAGGCTATAGAGAAATTGGTGTCACAATGATTGAGAAGGGTTGCCATATTGTTAGCCTCACCTGAGGGTGGATTGTCATTAGATTGAGTGATGTTCACCTCATTGTTTTCATGCACCTTAGCTTGAAGTAAAGGTAAATAAAAACCTTCACTTCGTTTTGATGACACTTCCTCTGTCAGGTCGAGGATTAGCTCTACAGGATACCCGCGGCTGCCAAACATGTCCGCAAGTAGTGAGCATTCCTGCTCAAAGGCCTCGGGAGTGCTACACATACGGGCAGCCCTCACAAGTTGCCCTTTGACAATCGATCTCTTTTGTTTCCAAGGATGGCAGCTTGAGAAATGTAGAAACGAGTTGCAATATGTGGCCTTTCTGTGGATTGTTGAACAGAATCTATTGTTGATGGTGTCCTTGGATACTTCAACATCAAGGTAGTCAATCGTAGATGTTGAGAAATGATGCGTGAATTTCAAGAACTCGGTGGTAGAGTTCATGTATGATAGTAAGTTTGAAGCATCATTTTCATTGCCTTGAAGAAGAATGAAGACGTCATCAAGGAATCGAGTGTAAATCCTAGAGTGATTCACAAATGGTTCATGGTTGAACAAGAAATTCTTCTCCCAGTAGGCCACAAACATATTTGCCACACTGCTCCCACATGGGGACCCCATGGCTATGCCTTTCTTTTGCAGAAAGTAGTCACCATCAAACAAAAAGAAATTAGAGGACAGTACTATATCCAAAAGTACTGTAACTAAATAAATGTCGTTATTGCATGCTCCACAGTCCTTCAGCATGAGTTCGATCCATTCAATAGCCAAATCATGTGGTATTGATGTGTACAGATCGACTACGTCGATTGTTAAAAAATTGTAACTAGGATCAAAATCGATATCATTGATCGAGCTGAGAAAAGACCAGGAGTCTCTGCAAATTTGAGGAATGTTCTTAAGGTATTTGCTGATGATGCTTTCAATGAGTCTTGCACACGGATGGGTGATTGAATTTCTGCCATCCACCAAGGCTCTCATTGGTGGATCTGAAAGGTTTTTATGCATTTTAGGGATCCCAAACATGACAGGTACCTTCGGATATGAAATGTCTATGAAGTTGTACATGTCGATATTGATTCTTCCCTCCAGGTAGAGATCCCTAAAATAACCCTTGATCCTATTGTAACTCATGTTTAACTCATTCAAGGATGAGTTGACATAAGCTGGTGTATCAAGTACTAAAGCCATCCTTCTACTGTATTCAGTTTTGTCAAAAATCACCAAGCCACCACCCTTGTCTGGTTTGGTAACCCTTACTGCAGAGTTGCTGATTTTATTTAAAGCCATGAATTGGTCTGGGGAAATGTTTTTACAAGATCTGTCAATTCCCCTAGCAGCCTGTAGTTGCCTAAAATCCAATTCACAAGCCTTTTCAAATATGCACAGACCAGGATGTAAGGGAGGATTGAAGGTGCTTGGTAGTTTCAGGCCAGTGGTAGACCCAGGCAATTCATTGTTGAAGAAGATATTCAGGTTAAGTTTACGCACAAACAGCTTCAAGTCCATTATTGTTTTAGCTAGTCTGAAGCCGTTGTCAGGTACAAAATTCAACCCTTTTGATAGTAATTCAGTTAATTCTTGATCAACTACAACTTCAGAGAAGTTGTAAATGAAGAAATCGCCTTTTTTATTTGAATGAACTATCGGGTACACCACGTTGCTAGTTGGCCCAGTTTGATTGGAAGTCCCAACCTCTACCAGTGAATGATTTAGTTCTTGTGCTTGTTCCTCTGGAATCGGTTGTTTTTCCCTAAAAAAGGCTTTTGATTACCATTCTTGTTTTTATTATTGTTGAAAGATTTGATTCTTTTACTTCTCCGAGGTCCCTGCCCACTCGAAGAGTTGCCTTGGTCATTGTCAGAATTGTTTTGAATAACACTGTCTTCTTCCCTGTCTTCACTATGAAAACAAGCCTGTTCTGGTTCATCATGTCTAGCCACACTGCTCAATTTTCTAGCCAGATTGGGATAGGCTGATTTGTTTTGATAAGCATGCCTGTCCCTCTCGAGTTTCTTGACTTTGTTCCCTTTTAATTTGATTAGCATTGAATCTTAATCAATTAAATAGCTTTAAATTTTCGAATGCTCTAATTAACCACCTGATCACTAACAGGTTAAAAGAAGTGAACTGTCTTTAGTTGGTAAGCTGAAGAAGCTCCTGTATATCAGAAGCGAAAACGTGTTATTTCTTTGTTTAAATAAACTACGTTACTTTTTAGCACCTAGACTCGTTTGGACAACCGTTTTGTTTTTCTACTTCGTTCTGTGGATTTATAAAGTTTAGTGTGTAAAATGGCCTCCGGTGGTCCTTCGAGCCCTGGTTCTCCAAATATTTTCGGAACTAACGATGTGAGCAATATCTCTGAAGCTGCCAACCTAACAGCACTCATGCTAGCGCTTTCACAGCGCCTTGACAATATCAACACAAGACTAGACAACTTCGAACGAATGAATGGGAGTCATAGTGGCATTCATGGGCGCAACCTCACAGACTTCAACCATTCTTTAATGGGCGATAGCAATGCAGACATCCCAGCAGGACAAATCCCTCGACTGCAAACCCCAGGTGCATTGTCCTCAAGGGGAAATGAAGGCTTGAGCCGGTATGAGGGAAGCAACAACGGCTCACTGCAACTTCCTGGTAATGCTGAAAGAAATATGAACAACAGAAGCACCAATAGTATGGTGCCTACACGTTCCATCAACGGAGCAACACCTGGTAATCAGGTCTTGAATGGGGAGACGGATTCGCTCATTGGGATGCCCTCCCTAGCCGAATGGGCAAACAACGCTGCGGCGTTTGAGTTTAGCAACTCCTCAAACTTGGGCGTACCGGCGAACGACTCCCTGGAACAAGGTAATCTGTTTGACAACATTGCAAATAATTTAAAATCATTAGACAACCTAATGTTAAAAATTAAAAAACTGCAATTAGAAGTGGCATACTTCCAGCAGTGTATGAAGGAAGGGGTTGTACCTAAAGGGCTCCGAAGTTCCTTCACGCCAACAGGCTTATTTACTGATGCTGCTTTTCTTTCAGAACTAGAAGCTTTATTTAATAAACAAGGCGCCGAATTGCTTGATTTGATGATCAAAAATTATTCTAAGCATATTGCTGTACTTTTGGATGAAGCCTCTGCGTTAGACAATATCATTAAATCTGACAATAATTTTTATAGGTATAAATTTGAATACCATCGATCTTTTACAAGTATCGATTCAATGCTAATCAAATTAAAAGGGAACAAAGTCAAGAAACTCGAGAGGGACAGGCATGCTTATCAAAACAAATCAGCCTATCCCAATCTGGCTAGAAAATTGAGCAGTGTGGTTAGACATGATGAACCAGAACAGGCTTGTTTTCATAGTGAAGACAGGGAAGAAGACAGTGTTATTCAAAACAATTCTGATAATGACCAAGGTAACTCTTCGAGTGGGCAGGGACCTCGGAGAAGTAAAAGAATTAAATCTTTCAACAATAATAAAAACAAGAATGGTAACCAAAAGCCTTTTTTAGGGAAAAACAACCGATTCCAGAGGAACAAGCACAAGAACTAAATCATTCACTGGTAGAGGTTGGGACTACCGAACAAACTGGGCCCACTAGCAACGTGGTGTACCCGATAGTTCATTCAAACAAAAAAGGCGATTTCTTCATTTACAACTTCTCTGAAGTTGTAGTTGATCAAGAATTAACTGAATTACTATCAAAAGGGTTGAATTTTGTACCTGACAACGGCTTCAGACTAGCTAAAGCAATAATGGACTTGAAGCTGTTTGTGCGTAAACTTAACCTGAATATCTTCTTCAACAATGAATTGCCTGGGTCTACCACTGGCCTGAAACTACCAAGCACCTTCAATCCTCCCTTACATCCTGGTCTGTGCATATTTGAAAAGGCTTGTGAATTGGATTTTAGGCAACTACAGGCTGCTAGGGGAATTGACAGATCTTGTAAAAACATTTCCCCAGACCAATTCATGGCTTTAAATAAAATCAGCAACTCTGCAGTAAGGGTTACCAAACCAGACAAGGGTGGTGGCTTGGTGATTTTTGACAAAACTGAATACAGTAGAAGGATGGCTTTAGTACTTGATACACCAGCTTATGTCAACTCATCCTTGAATGAGTTAAACATGAGTTACAATAGGATCAAGGGTTATTTTAGGGATCTCTACCTGGAGGGAAGAATCAATATCGACATGTACAACTTCATAGACATTTCATATCCGAAGGTACCTGTCATGTTTGGGATCCCTAAAATGCATAAGAACCTCTCAGATCCACCAATGAGAGCCTTGGTGGATGGCAGAAATTCAATCACCCATCCGTGTGCAAGACTCATTGAAAGCATCATCAGCAAATACCTTAAGAACATTCCTCAAATTTGCAAAGACTCCTGGTCTTTTCTCAGCTCGATCAATGACATCGATTTTGATCCCAGTTACAATTTTTTAACAATCGACGTAGTCGATCTGTACACATCAATACCACATGATGTGGCTATTGAATGGATCGAACTCATGCTGAAGGACTGTGGAGCATGCAATAACGACATTTATTTAGTTACAGTACTTTTGGATATAGTACTGTCCTCTAATTTCTTTTTGTTTGATGGTGACTACTTTCTGCAAAAGAAAGGCATAGCCATGGGGTCCCCATGTGGGAGCAGTGTGGCAAATATGTTTGTGGCCTACTGGGAGAAGAATTTCTTGTTCAACCATGAACCATTTGTGAATCACTCTAGGATTTACACTCGATTCCTTGATGACGTCTTCATTCTTCTTCAAGGCAATGAAAATGATGCTTCAAACTTACTATCATACATGAACTCTACCACCGAGTTCTTGAAATTCACGCATCATTTCTCAACATCTACGATTGACTACCTTGATGTTGAAGTATCCAAGGACACCATCAACAATAGATTCTGTTCAACAATCCACAGAAAGGCCACATATTGCAACTCGTTTCTACATTTCTCAAGCTGCCATCCTTGGAAACAAAAGAGATCGATTGTCAAAGGGCAACTTGTGAGGGCTGCCCGTATGTGTAGCACTCCCGAGGCCTTTGAGCAGGAATGCTCACTACTTGCGGACATGTTTGGCAGCCGCGGGTATCCTGTAGAGCTAATCCTCGACCTGACAGAGGAAGTGTCATCAAAACGAAGTGAAGGTTTTATTTACCTTTACTTCAAGCTAAGGTGCATGAAAACAATGAGGTGAACATCACTCAATCTAATGACAATCCACCCTCAGGTGAGGCTAACAATATGGCAACCCTTCTCAATCATTGTGACACCAATTTCTCTATAGCCTTTGTCTCTCCATTTAATTTACAGTCAGGTCTTCTTTGTTCAATAATCCGCAAGAACTGGTACTTTATCACCAACGCTGGATTACATGACAGACTGGGCAAGACTCCACGGTTCACCTTCAAAAAAGGTTCGAACTTGAAGGATTTGTTACAAAGAAATCATTCAACAGACTTCATGTCCAGACTAAAAGGCACTTTTTCCTGCGGTTGTTGCAAATGGTGTACACATTTAAGAATAGGGAACTCCTTTAGTATTAGTAATAGGAAGTACACCATTAATCATAAAATCAGTTGCAACACTAAATCCATTGTGTATATAGCCTTTTGTGAATGCTGTAATGCATTCTATGTTGGTAAGACTGATCGTCGGTTCAGGGACCGCATATACCAACATTTGTACGCTATCAGGAACAACAAGACTGATAATGCCCTTTCAAAACACATATGGGACAATCATGGCCACAGTTTTAAATTCATGGGCATAGACCAGGTTCTTTGTGACAAAGGGGAGGACCTCAGGCACTACTGTTAGAAACCCGTGAGTTAGAATGGCAATTACAACTAGATGCCTTCTCATACCCGGGTTTAAACGACAGCTGTAATATAGCCTGTATGTTAAAATACAGGAGTTACCTAAGGTAAATCTGTAGGTAATATGTTATGACACCATATTAAACCAAAGTAATACCCCAACAACATCACGGCCGTGGTCATGTGATACCAATTTTCTTCATATCTAACTTATGTATCCAGTTCCACCAAGACTGTTCTCATAAGGAAGTAAATACCCCTTCAGGTTTTTATGGCATTGGGAGATAGTACGATATAGGTTAAGAGAAGGCAAGTTTAATATTTCATATTTCTTTAAATATGAACCAAGAATTAATTGTGCCGACTCGTTGTTCTACAAACAAATCTATCTCCACACTAGTCTAACAACTAACAGTATTCACTGGATTGAGTCATGAACTATAATGGTGGTTAGCTCAAGCAAGTTATCACTGTTAGTTAGTGTTGATTATATATTGTCTAAGTAGATTTTAATTTTCAATTTTTAATTGTTAATTTTTAATCAAGCATTTTTAACTATGCATATTCAACCAGTGAACATCTTACATAGAAATAATTCTATATTATATAATTTCATTGCTAACACTACTGTCGGCAATTGTTGTTGTATATTTGTAAATGTTCAACTTTTAAACATAATTTAATTGTGGTTGTATATATGTGGCTATGGCCACAAGAGTGCTAACATCAACGTTCACGCTAATGTTGCTGCCTGCTCAAGCAGGTACTTCACCTTTAAATTTTCGAATGCTCTAATTAACCACCTGATCACTAACAGGTTAAAAGAAGTGAACTGTCTTTAGTTGGTAAGCTGAAGAAGCTCCTGTATATCAGAAGCGAAAACGTGTTATTTCTTTGTTTAAATAAACTACGTAACTGACAATTATGGGTGATAGGGTTTTGATCTCTTTCAGGTAACTCTTTTCCGAGGATGTGCTCAGGGTTTTTTTGCAGGAGGCAAGTAAGCCCTCAACCGGAAAGTCTTATGTCCAAATAGAAGAGATTTTAAGTCTGGTGCTATGCTTGTAACCAGGACCAAATTGTCTCTCTGGTTTTCTCTTTTGTGTGAGTTGCTCCAGTCCGGCTCGGCCTGTTCTTCTATGAAGGCCCATTTGCCAGCCATTTCTGCTTGTCTGTCCTTGAATCCTCCTTTGACTTGTCATTTTGAGGTCAAGGAATTTCATAAAGGCAGCTATGTATTTAGGTCTCCAAGAAAGCCTATTCCTCCTCCTTGGGACCTTACTTTTGTTTTGGAAAAATTGACTTGACTAAGGCTCCTATTGAGCCTGCAGATTGTTTCTTTGCAACATTGTACCTGGAAGATTTGTTTTGTTGCTGGCTCTTAATCCTGCTCAAAAGGTTTCTGAGCTCCAGGCCCTTATGGCCATTCCTCCTTTTTTGTTTTTTCACAGAGACAAGATATCCCTTTGTACTAACCTTCTTTTATGCTCAAGGTAGTCAATGCTTTGTCCTTGAATCAGTTGGTACAATTCCCTTCTTTTTTTCCTTCCCAGTCTGCTACTGAGAAGGTCCTGCATAACCTGGGTTTGCATAGAGAGATCGGGTACTGTTTGGATAAAACTAGGACTGTTCATAAGTCTGATCATCTCTTTGTTTCCTTTCATCCCAGGTTCTTGAGTTTGACAGTTTCTAAGCAAACTATATCCTCCAGGAAGTCTAAGGCCATTTCCTTTTGTTATTCTTTTCATGGCAAATATCTGTCTGTTTCTCGTAGAGCACATTCCACTAGAACTATTGATTGCCTCTTCTGGTGCCTTCTTCAAGGGGTTGGACACCAGTTCCATCCTTGAAGCTGCTACTTTTCTTCAGTGCGTACCTTTACTAAGCATTATAAGTTGGATAAGGTTTTTAGGGCCAGAGCAGGTTTTGCTGAAACTATTTTATGTGGTTTTGTTGAGGGCTCTTCTCAGCCTTCCACCTCCCATTCTATTTCTTGAGATTTTTTTACTCTCCCTTCTGTAACAAATACTGCAACAGTGATGTATTTATTTTATTTTATTTATTTTACATTTGTTAACTGTGTAATGTCCGACTGGGCAAGAAGCCCGTTTTCAGCAGATATAGAAAGACGTAGTACAGTTGTGTAAAATCTTACCATAACGGTAGATGTCCTTCTCTTCACTCTTGCAGTATTCTGTCCCATCCGCCAACCCCTTCTTGTTTATTCTGCATTTTGTCCTTTTGGATGTGCATGGGCTCCTTTGTCCATTACGACTGTTCTCTTCCGGGGCAATTCAGTTCTAGGTAGTTGCTTCCATGCATCCTACGTTCTTTGTGGGGAGCATAGGTGTCACACATGACGCAAAGAAGATCTCTCTTAAGCTTGCTTATACTGGCCAAGCAACAGGCTGCCCAGGGCGGGATATTGGCTCTGTAACGAATAATACAACAGTGAAGAAAAGGACATCCACTGTTATGGTAAGGTTTTACATGACTATACTTTCTCCAGGAGGCAAGAAAACCTCCTGTCCGGAAATCCTACATGGATTCTATTTTGTGGCATGCTCGTAAACAGGATTTTATACAAATGGGTGCTCGCATAGTTCTGTCTTATTTGTGTGAGCTCTTAAAAGCTGGCCTAGCATACTTCACAGTCAAGGCACACCTGTCAGCCATTTCTGCATCCTTACCTCTCAACCCTTCTGTTATGTCCAGACTAGAGATAAAACAATTTTTGAAGGGTGTATTTCACCTAAAATCTCTTAGGAAAGTTATTCCGCCTCCCTGGAAACCGGACATTGTTCTGAAAAAACTTACTCTTCCACTTTTTGAGACAGCAGCATCTGCTTCCATACTCCTACTGCTCTTACCTCAGCCAGATGAGCCTCTAAGCAGCAGGCCCTGATGGCATCCCCATCTTCCATAAGGACAGTGCGTCTTTGAGAGTTAATCCCTCTTTTATGCCTAAAGTATTAAATGAGCTGTCCCTCAATTAGGCCATCAATAATAGGAAAGAGACAGTCCAGCACTCCTGGGTGTACATAGACTGCTCAGGTTCTACTTGGACAAGACAAAGTCTGTCCACGAGACTGACCAGTTGTCTGTTTCCTTCCAAGAAACCAAGCTCAGTAGCCCAGTTCCAAAGTAAACTATTAGTAAATGGATTTTTCTAAAACATCTCCTTTTATTACATTCACCATGGCAAGTCTTACCTTCACCAGCAAAGGTATGGAGCTTTTTACAAGGAGGTAGACTTGAGGGCTATTATAGAAGCAGCAGTTTGATCTGATGTGCATAACTTTACCAAACATTACAGAGTAGAAGCTTTTTCAAAATCCAGAGCTGCCTTTGCCAGGTCAGTTTTTTCTGGATTGCTTGACAGCTCCCTTGTGTGTCATCCAACCATCCTCTATATCACTTAATATTGAATTACCCAGCAGTTTAGAATATTGCAAAAGTGATCAATGGAAGGGCATAGTATAGTTGTGCAAGAACATGCTACAACAGTAGGTGTCCTGGATGTGTAGTTGCAGTATTCCTTCTCATTCTGCCACCCCCCTTTCTCTAGATTTGTTTGCCTCTTTCAGGGACCAAAGAAAGCCATTTTCTTTTTCCCCTCATAGATGACTATTACTCTAATTTCTGTAAGCATCTACAGGGATCCTGGCTTGTAGTTAGTCTGAGATTTTACACTCATGCAATCTATTATGTACCCTTACACCTGTATACCTAGGTCATTCCTTGACGTTATGGCTCTATGTTGGCGTTATGGCTCAGACCCATATAAGTAGGTATCTTTTTGTTTTTGATAACATGAACAAAGACATTCTTAATATTCATGATTCTAACAATAAAACTGCATTGCTATTTATGCTCAATTTTGCTTCACAAGTAGCATGACAGTCAATAAAGTGTTGCTGTGATGCCGCTAATGGCTTTTCCAGGACAGCAGCAGATACTTGTTCTGTTTCTAAGGAGCTACTCTTGGCTTCCCTTAGTCATTGGCAGGTAATGTAAAAGTTGAACTTTGAAATAGATGTCCCAAGACAATTTTCCTGGTCCAGCTTCTACCGAATTTTTTCAAAAATTGAAAGTGAGAGGGAAAATCCTGAAAGATTTTAAATAGCTCTTTCTTTCCCCTGTACCAGAATGCGTAAGGAATCCTCCCTGTTAAGCTGGACTGTTATTTCATAAAGGCCAAAAGCCAAACAAAAAAGTATGACATGAAACTATTCTGTAAGAAAAAGTGACAGAAATAATCTGACAGCTTTCAAATAACCGTAAGGATCCTTTGACAAATCTTGAAATGTATGGTTACCATACTTTTTGAACCCATCACTTCTACCTCAGTCAACCCCCTTTTCTTTAAAACACTTTCTCAGTGCCTTCCCTTTTGGAGTAAGTTAATATCACACAGCTCTGTATTAAACAGTATCCAAAGTGCATACAGAATATCTTGGAACCTCTTTCCAGCTGCATCAGGAATTTCCCAATTCTTCCCAAACCAACATCTGGTTTTGCCAATCTAACAAGAATTTTTCCATTAGGGAACCATAGAATCGGTACCATCTCACCAAAAATGGACAAGGCTTTTATTCCAGGATGTTCATCGTGCATACAGCTGCAGTAATCACAGATGGGTTTTCTGCCATCAGGCGGGTCCTCGGTCGGCCGAATTCCAAAGTCTTGGTCCGGCGTCGGTTGTTGTCGCTTTCTTTCCTGACGTCAGTGCGACAGGGGTATATAAGACACAGCCGACGCCATTTTCTTCAGTCTTTTTTGCCGCGCGGTGCCCGAAGCAGAAGCAGTTCGCAAGTGCCGGTCGGCCAGCTCCTGAAATTACGAAAAATTGGAAACCGAAGTCTTCTTTAAAGCTAAGTACCCGTTGAAACTTTTCTTGCCTCAGACCGATGTCAGACAAAGTTAACAATTGTATTTCTTGTGGGAAGCAAATACCGCATAAGGATTTCCATTCCCTCTGCATACCTTGTTTAGGCCCAGACCACGACGTCTTGGGCTGTCGCTTTTGTGCTACTTTCAATAAGCGCACTATTAAGCGTCGGGCGGAGTTCGCCCAGCACTTTTTTGGTAAAGCCTTTGATTATAAAATGTCGTCAGAGACTCCGACTACCGTTTTGTCCAAAAAACGCAAGGACAAAGACCGACACGCGAGGTCCGCGGTCTCCACCGACACCACGCCAAAACCGGCTACACGTGGTCCGGTTCTCAGCGAGACGCCTACGCAGCCTCTGACTACCGACGACACTTCTTTGGCGGTGTCTTCTGTAACCGAGACCGCAGGTACCTCGGCCATACCCAGACTACAACCACCGAAGCCACTGTGAGTGTTGAGCCTCCTAATGTGGACAGGTCCACTTCCACCCATGGTGTCTTTAGACCCTCATCTTCCTTTTCCATAAAGGCCTTTACTAAGTCCAAATCAGCCATGCATCCCAAGAGGCCTGTTGCACAGGGCCCATCTCCAGGCCCCATGCCTAAAAAGCAGATGCTAAAAATGGCTGAGGATTTAATTACTCTTATCAGGGGTTCCCAACCCCCTCCAGACAAGAGACCCAGAGTGGAGGAAGATTCTCCCTCTTCTGACCAGGGCTCCATTTTTTCAGAGCATTCTGATGAAGAGGAACACTCGTACTCCCCTTTTGAAGATTCTGATGCAGAGCAGTCCATTCCTTCTGCATCTCCCCCAGAGGATTTTTCTTTTGGGGAAACCTTGCACACCTTGAGGGAACACTTCTATTGGGAAGGCCAAGACTTTTCTGATTCCAAGAAAAGACTTAGGGAATTTCTTTTGTTACCTCAGCACAGACCTCTGGCGATACCTCCTGTCTTGGACATACTTGATGTTTACTCGGAGGCTTGCCTTAATCCGGATTCCCTGCCTCCTGCCCCAGTCAAGCCTGATAGGTACTACAGAGTTCCTAACTCTCACCAATTTCTTTACAAAAGCCATAATGCTGACCCTGAAACCATTTCTCAAGGCCCTAAGGGAATGAAGGCCTCTACTGCTAAGAATCCACTACCTTCGAAGAGAGTCTAGATCCTTAGAAAGGTGGGGAAAAAGGTATATACCTCGGCCACCCTAGCCATGAGGGCCTTAAATTGTCAGTTCCATATGCTTAAATATCAACAGTTTCTGTTATCACAATTAAGAAATAAAATGTCTCAACCTGAACAACCAGATTTGAAGGAGTTGCAGGATATGATGCATAGTGCAGAACAAGTGGGTAAACACACCTTACAATGTGGCTATGATGCCCTAGAGGCCTCAAGTAGAGCTGCTGTGACAGGATCAGTCATTCGTAGACATGCCTGGCTTAGGGAACAAACCTTGCCTGATCATGTTAAAGCTAAACTACTAGATGCTCCTTTACAAAAGGATGTACTATTTGGTACTAATGCTGAGGAGATACTACGGAAAATGGAAGAAAAAGCTAAATCTATGCAAACTGTCAAAGCTTTTCTACAGGTTCAACCACCACGTTTTAGCAGAAATTGGCCTTCAAAAACTGGTCCTTTCCAGCCACGGACAAGCCCCAAAGAGGTAGATACAGGCGCACAAGGGGCAGAGGACAATCTCAAGGATCATATAGAGGCAGACAACGGCAAACTCCAGCACCAAGAGGTGGCGAAGACCGTGCACAACAATACAGGAAACAAACCCAATGACTTTCCCCTTTTCATGCCAAGCAAGTCTCAGCTGGCAGCACCCTTGGGAAAGCTGGCATTATTTACAAGAAATTGGCATATTATCACAACAAAAAAATGGATCCTGGACATTATAGACAGAGGCTACAGATTTCATTTTCACACTCTTCCAAAAATGAGAGGCATGCCGAACCTGCCACACAATCAAAGGGCAGAGGCTCAAATACAAATTTCAAAGCTCATGGACATGAAAGCTATTCAAGAGGTACCTACTCACGAACAAGGTCAAGGTTTTTATTCCAGACTATTTCTGGTACCAAGGAAAGGAACTGACTGGAGACCCATTTTGGACTTATCCATCCTAAACACATTTCTACTCGTACCAAAATTCAAGATGCTCACATTACAGCAGCTTCTTCCCATGCTGGGCAAGGAGTTTTGGCTGGTAACATTGGACCTCAAGGAGGCATACCTGCATGTCCCAATCAGACAAAGCTGCAGAAGATACCTCAGATTTCTTGCAGGTTCAATCCACTATCAATTCTCTGCATTGCCCTTTGGCTTATCTACTGCGCCCAGAGTATTCACGAAATGCATGGCATCAGTAATTGCCTACTGCAGACTTCAAGGGATACAAATTTACCCTTATTTGGACGACTGCCTGATCCAAGCGGACAGCAAGCACATACTTCTGGAACATCTGGCTTATGTAACACGGTTATTGAATTCTCTGGGATACACAGTCAACAAAGAGAAATCCAGGCTAACACCAACTCAGAAAATAACTTTCCTGGGTGCCAACTTGGACACAAACACCCAGATGGCCTATCTTACGCCAGAAAAACAGGGGCAACTAACTCAGTACTTCAAAATACTAGCAAATTGTACCAGGCTCACTGCAAGGAAAATCCTGCAGGCACTGGGCTTCATGGCATCTTGCATTCTTTTAATCCCATGTGCAAAGTTGCATATGAGGAAACTTCAATGGTACCTAAAAAACCTATGGTCTCAACACAGCCACAGTTTGGAAACAATAATACCAATAATCCCATGTTTGCAAAAGGAATTTCTATGGTGGACCCAAGCATGCCAAACAAACACAGGTCTTCCATTCTGCAAGCCTCAAGCAAATCAAGTCATCACAACAGACGCCTCAGACTACGCCTGGGGGGCGCACATGACAGACAGGTGCATTCAGGGCAAATGGTCCCAAAAGGAAAAGCACCTTCACATCAATCAAAAAGAAATGCTAGCAGTGACAAATGCAATTACAGCTTTCAAGGACCTCCTGCATCCAGGGCAATTATTGATAAGAACAGACAACACCACAGTAATGTGGTACATAAACAAACAAGGAGGAACACATTCATACCCCCTGTGCAGGCTAGCCATGTCACTTTGGAACTTGGCTCTGGAATGGCAAATCGAACTTCAAGCACAGTACTTGCCAGGATTGGAAAACACGCTGGCAGACAATCTAAGCAGAAATATGACAGGCCCACACGAATGGAAGTTGCATCCTCAAGTGTTTACAAAGATAATCCAAGCGTGGGGAAGGCCAGACATAGATCTCTTCGCCTCCCACAGGGATCATCAATTGAAAAAGTTCTGTTCAAGGACCTTTCATCCAAAGGCCTGGAGAGTGGACGCCCTTTCTTTCAGTTGGGCAGCATGGACAGTTTACGCTTTCCCACCTTTGCCTCTTCTGCCCAAGGTGCTCTTGAAAGCAAGAGCAGACAGACCGAAGATGATACTGATTGCTCCAGACTGGCCAAGACAACACTGGTACCCACTCCTGAGGAGCCTAACACATACTCCTCCCTGGACCCTACCTCTAATGCCTCTTCTACTGACTCAGCACAGCTACAAAACTCTTCACAGTCAGCTGAAAACACTCAATCTGGCTGCATGGAAAATTCCTTAACACCACAACAGACCCTACTCTCCAAAGAGGTGCAGGATGTCATTTTGGAGGCCAGAAGGCCATCTACTAGAAAGGCTTACTCCGCAAAATGGAAACGATTTTGCGCTTGGAAGGAGAAAAAAGGCCAGGATCCTAGAAAACTGAATTTGCCTCAGATATTACAGTATCTAGCTGAGCTGTTGAACAGTGGACTTTCATTTTCCTCCATCAAAATTCATGCCTCAGCCATTTCTGCAGAATACAACACTGATCCACCCTTATTCTCTCACCCACTTTTAAGACAGTTCCTCAGAGGGGCTAAGAATACAAGACCTCCAAGGAAACAACCAATACCAGCCTGGGATCTTAATTACATTCTAGAAAAATTAACATTGCCTCCCTTTGAACCAGCTGCCTCAACAGATTTACAATATTTGTCCTGGAAAACAGCTTTCCTTCTGGCCATTACCTCAGCTCGTAGGGTTTCGGAACTACAAGCCCTCATGGCTGTGCAGCCCTTTCTCATCTTCCATCAGGACAGGGTTTCCCTCTGAACCAACCCGTCATTTATGCCTAAGGTAGTATCCAGGGTAGCTTTAAATCAGGCCATACACTTACCTACCTTTTACCCCAATCCTCAAAACAAAGGGGAAAGGCTGCTACATTCCTTAGACATCCATAGACAGCTATGTTCCTATTTGGACAGAACAAAGCCTTTCAGGAAATCAGAACAACTTTTTGTGTCCTATGCTGTAGGAGCTCAAGGGAAGCCAATTTCCAAACAGACAATTTCAAAATGGGTAGGCCACTGCATACGGTTTTGTTACTCCTTTCATGGCAAATCTGTTCCTACAGGCATCAGATCCCACTCCACAAGGGCCACAGCTACCTCTACAGCCTTCCTCAGAGGAGTCTCTACCAAAGATATTTTGGAGGCAGCCACTTGGAGTTCTGTGCATACCTTCACAAAACACTACCACCTGCCTTTATACTCCAAAACTAGAGCAGGCTTTGCCACTGCTGTGTTGCAGGGCATTCTGGCTCATCCCAGTTCCACCTACTGCCTACCACCCTGTGCGTAGCTTTGGGATTCTACCCATCTGTGATTACTGCAGCTGTATGCACGATGAACATAGTTCAGTTTTGTACCTACCATAAATGTAGATGTTCGAGTGCTAATACAGCTGCAGTACAGGTTTCCCTCACTCCTTCCCCTCTTGGTAAAGGCCTAGTGGCTAACACCTCCTCATACAACCTGATTGGGTTATCCTTCTATGGTGTATTTGCTTGCAACTTCTGATTTTTGATTATATTGCATTGCATGATTATATATATAATTTATGTATTGCCTTCCTTCTGGGGGCACCTGACATCTGGGGCAAGAAAGACTGAAGAAAATGGTGTCGGCTGTGTCTTATATACCCCTGTCGCACTGACGTCAGGAAAGAAAGCGACAACAACCGACGCCGGACCTAGACTTTGGAATTCGGCCGACCGAGGACCCGCCTGACGGCAGAAAACCCATCTGTGATTACTGCAGCTGTATTAGCACTTGAACATCTACATTTATGGTAGGTACAAAACTGTACTTTATTCCTCTTATCAAGAATACAGTTCACAAGGAAACACATCTTTGATTTATCCATCTTGCGTTCTAAGAATCTCAAAATTCAAGATGTTATCTTTCCAAAGTTTACTTATTATGATCTTTTCTTAAGTCTTTTTAGTTAGCTTGTATCTAAAGAATGCCTATTTTCACATTCCTCTTCATCCAGATTGTAGAAAAGTTAAGATTTTTGTGCTTCGGAATTTCATTAGAAATGCACTGCTTTGCCCTTTGATTTATTTACAGCTTCAGGGGTATTTGCAGAATGTCTTTTCCCTGTGGCAGCATTCTGCAAGACTCCAAGGTATCCACATCTGTCCTTATTTAGATAATCTAGGTTACTTCAGTGGAAAAAAAATGCAGGACCTGTAATTCATTCCCTCTCTCTTCTAAACAGGCAGCTCAATGTTCTGCTGCGGTGTCCCATTTGGGGAAGCATGGAAAATGACCACCTTATCAGTCTAGTGGGAAAGGGAAATTCCTTTATGCTTTCCTTCTCTTTTCCCTCATTTCAGTGGCCCTTCCAAAGAACAGGAACAATGCAAATGCACGGCTCTGACTCTCTTTTGGCCCAGACAACATTTGTTCTCCCCTTGATTTCATCTATTGAAGGGAAGTCACCACAAGTTACCACACAGGATGGACCTACTTGCACAACAAAAGGACTCTCTCATTCATCTCAGTCTACAGACTCTCATTTTGACCATTTGGGTGAGTAAGCTTTTGATTCCACTGTAATATATCTTTACTGAAGATGTGGCCCAGGTATTAACAGGAGGCAAGAAGCCCTGTAACAGGGATAGCTTATATTTCCAAGTGAGTGATTTTGCTATTTGGTTCCAAAAGAGAGAATGGGGTCTTTGTCAACTGGGTATTCCTATTATCCACAAATATATTTGTAAGGTTCTTAAGTAAGAGTTGGCATACTTCTCTGTTAAGGGACATATATCAGCCAACTCTGCCTGTTTTCCAGTCAGTCCCCCTCTTTTATTTTCACATTATGAGGTCAAACAATTCCTGAATCATATCATTCACATCTGGTATCAAAGAACATTCACGGGGATCACCTCTGTGGTTCTGCTCGACAGTGGCACAGGAAAATAATTTTCTTGGGTGGCAAAAGCCAGGGCACCTTTTTGGCTGGGCTTGTATAGGCCTCAGGGCCAATAGCCTAGTAACCTACCTATGAACCTATTACATTGCAATATAACGTTAACTATTTATTGCAAAAGTTAACCTTTCCTCAGTGTACACATGCCTTCCGTTTTCTTTAAACTTCTGTACATGTAAGATTGTTGTGTTAGTGGCTTTGATTTCTGCCAAAAGGATCTCAGAGCTACAAGCTCATAGGAGTGCTCCACCTTTCCTAGCATTTAATAAAGACAAGAGTTACACTTGAGACTAAACCTTCTTTTTTCATACTTAAGTTTATTTGAACAGTTTATTGAAACAGTTTTTAAATAATTCAGTAACATAATCAACAATGAAAACAACAACCATGAGTGCTATTTCAGCAACAAAACAATTGATTTAAAGCTGTTATATCTTATTGATAATGTTCTTTACAGCATAGTTCAGTCTAAAATACATAAAAGAATAGCCATATATGAAGCACACAGTGCTGCTGCAAACTTCACTGAGTGCGTTAGAGAGTGAACCTGCTGTAGAGTTACCTTCAAACAACTTTACTTAAAAGCTCCATTAGAAGGGGATGGGGGCCTAGCAGGTTCCACATACTGTATACATTTCCCTGACATCTGTTTTCTTCACCCATTTTTGCTCATTTTATAATCACTTTGACTCTGATTCTGTTATTTTCCAGAACCATCTCAAGGGCTCTAGTGTTTGAATATAATCCTACTAAGAAGAAAGCTGCTGAAAGATTCAACTTACTTGTCCATAACAGATCACGTACTTTTTGCACTTCTTCTTTAGATGGGTTAAATCACTATGCTAACAGAAAATGTATGCCATGAGGTACCCACTGCCCCCTCTGTGTTCATGAAAACTCTTCTGGACTGTAAAATAAATAAATAAATAAAACACTCCAAGCCAAAAAAAAAAAAAGAAATTTGTGAGATCTACTTGCATTTCTAGTGTAGTGCAGAAGTGCAGTCCGTGAATCTTTCTACAACATCATTCTATCGTTATTGCTCATCTGAGACCTGTGAAAATTTTTATATATGCGTGGGACCAGTTTATCCCTTGAAGTGGTACATTCCCCTAGCTTTTGTCCACCACTGTATCCTTTAATGACCAGTCCTTACCAGGAATCAATCCTTCTTTCATGGCCTGTGACCTACCATTTTGATCCTGACATCCTTCTCAGGCTAAATTTCTCCAGTTTGGGCCATTCTGCTGGACCCTCGCCCTGCAAAAGTTGATGTCCTTCATGGATGCATCTGCAGTCATAACAACTGGGTTGTCCTGTCGTCAGGCAGCCCTTCAGTCGGCCGGATTCCAAAGTCCGGGTCCGGCTTCGGCTGATGTCGCACTTCACCCGACGTCATCTCTGTTGGTCTTCGGGTATAAAGGCATCAGCCGACGCCATTTTCCTCAGTCTTTCTTGCGCGTGGCCGAAGCAGAAGCTGTTCGCAAGTGCCGGTCGGTCGGATCCAGAGATTACTTCTACCGAATACTACTACGAAGACTTCTAAAGCTAAGTACCCCGTTGGGGACTCTTTCTTGCCTCAGCCGATGTCAGAAAAAGTTAATAATTGTTTAACCTGTGGGAAACAAATACCTCATAAAGATTTCCACTCTTATTGTCTGCCTTGTTTAGGCCCAGCCCACGACGTAGCAGCCTGTTCGGCCTGTGCTTCTTTCAACCGACGAACGCTTAGGCGTCGGTCGGAGTTTGCTGAACAGTTTTTCGGTTTTGATTTTGCGTACATTATGCCGTCGGATCCTCCGACTACCCAATCTGCCAAAAAACGCAAAGATAAAGACCGACACTCGCGGTCGCGGTTTCGGCGAAACCATGGTTAAGCAAATCATGAGTGTCTCGGTTTCGGCCGAAACCGAGAAAACTGATCAAAGTACAGCTGAATCTATCTCTACAACTGAGGCCCCTGCTACCATTCTTGAATCGGCCTCAGAAATTTTATCCACTACGGTGGTTGCCACTGACTTATCAGACACCATTCCCTTGGATGTCTCTACCCCAGCACGTGGTGCTGCTAGGCCTCCAGCAGCCATGTCCATTAAGGCCTTTGCCAGGGCTAAAGCAGCCAAGACTACTAAAACAGTGCCTGTTAAACCCCCTACAACCAGGCCCTCCTCTAGTTCTCAAATGCTTACTCTGGCAGAAGATTTAATTTCATTAATTAGAGGATCTCAATCTCACCCAGACAGGGCCTCTCAGCCCCAGAGAAGAGACCTAGGGCAGAGCCCCCTGAGCCAGTGTCCTCTGATGATTCTGCCGATGAATCAGACGTAACTGACCAGCCAGAGGCTCCTTTCTCCAATTTTGAAGACTCAGATGCTGAAGAATCCATTCCAGCTGCTTCTCCACCAGAAGAATTCTCCTTTGGGGAAACCTTACATGCCATGCGAGAGCAGTTCCAATGGCAGCAACAGGATTTTTCAGACTCCAGAAAAGACTTAGGACCTTTCTGCACCTTCCACAGCACAGGCCCTTAGCTATACCTCCTGTTCTCTCTGTGGTGGATGATGCTTTCAATGATGTCTGCTCCGCACCAGATTCTTTACCTCCAGCCCCTGCCAAACCAGACAGGTTTTACAGGGTACCAGACACTCATCACCACCTTTACAAGGCCCCACTTGCAGATCCCGAAACTATATCCCAGGGTCCCAAGGCAGTAGCCGCGACCATAGCTAAAAACCCTATTCCTTCTGAAAGGGAAGCAAGGTCATTAGACAGATGGGGCAAAAAGGTCTACACTTCAGCTACTCTCTCAGCTAGAGCTTTAAACTGTCAGTTTCACATGATACAATACCAAGAGTTTATGCTTGATCAGTTAACAAAAAAGCTAACCACTGATGAATCTCTTGATAAGAAATATGTATTAGAAATGGTAAATAACATACAACAGGTTAGTAACCATTCCTTAAAATGTGGCTATGATGCATAGGAGGCTTCATTTAGATCAGCCATGACTGGCACAGTGATAAGAAGGCATGCATGGCTTAAGGAGCAAGCTTTACCGGATCATGTTAAAGCTAAGTTACTAGATGCTCCTATGGATAAGACAAGTTTGTTTGGTACACCTGCCCAGCAGGTTATGAAGAAAATGGAAGAAAAGGCAAAATCTGTTCAAACGGTTAAAGATTTCTTGCAGGTTCAACCACCAAGGTTTAGCAGGAACTGGCCTGCCAAAAATTGGTCCTTTCCTGACTCCACAAGATCCCAAAGGGGCAGGAATAGACGTTCCAGAGGCAGAAACCAATCCAGAGGAGGTGCCTACAGAGGACGACAGTGGCAAGGTAACAACAGAGGCACAGACACAACCACTGCCACTACAACAACACAACCACAGTGACTTAACCCTAAATCCGCCTACCAGGAAACAAATAGCAGCTCCTCTAGGCGGCAAGTTAACCTTATTTTCAAAGAACTGGCAATATATAACAAAAGACAAGTGGATTTTAAAAACCATACATCAAGGTTACCGGTTCCACTTCCACACTGTACCAGTCAAAAGAGGAATGCCAAATCTACCTCCAAATCAAAAAACAGAGGCTCTACAACAGATAATGCAGTTAGCAAACATGAGAGCCGTGGAAAGAGTGCCAACAGCAGAGCAAGGAAAGGGGTTCTACTCCAGACTATTCCTAGTTCCAAGAAAGGAAAAAAGTTGGAGACCTATTCTCGACCTATCCACCTTAAATACATACATCATTGTCCCAAAATTCAAAATGCTGACCCTACAGCAACTTCTTCCCATGCTGGGCAAGGAGTGTTGGCTGGTAACTCTAGATCTCAAGGAGGCATACCTGCACGTCCCCATTCGACCAATCTGCAGAAGATACCTCAGATTTCTTGCAGGATCAGAGCACTATCAATTCTCAGCATTGCCCTTTGGCTTATCTACTGCCCAGAGTATTCACAAAATGCCTGGCATCAGTAATCGCCCATTGCAGACTACAGGAATTCAAATTTACCCATACCTGGACGACTGCCTGCTACAAGGGGACAACAAAAGCAAGCCGACAACAGATTTACAAAGGGTCATTTACTTGCTACAAGCACTGGGATACACAGTCAATTTACAAAAGTCAAGGCTGATACCATCCCAAACAAGGACATTCTTGGGCTGAATTGGACACAGTAAAACAAATGGCATTCCTAACTACAGAAAAACAAAAGAACCCCTCTTTACTTCTTGGCACTAACAAAACTGAACAAGTTAACAGCAAGAAAAGTACTGCAGGCCTTGGGCTTCATGGCATCATGCATAATCTTGGTCCCACTTGCCAGACTACATATGAGAAAACTACAGTGGTACCTAAAGAATTTATGGTCCCAACACAGACACAGCCTAGAAACAGAAATCCCACTAATTCCATGCTTAAAACAGGAGTTTCTATGGTGGGCTCAGGCATGCCAGTCAAACCCAGGGCTACCCTTTCGCAGATGTCAAGCAAGCCAGACCATCACAACAGACGCTTCAGACCTAGGATGGGGGGCCCACATGCTGGACAAATGCGTGCAAGGATTGTGGACACAGGATCAACTTCACCTGCACATCAACCTAAAAGAAATGCTGGCAGTAAAACTGGCAATCCAAAAGTTCAGACCATTTCTCAAAGAGGGCCAGTTGATGATAAGGACAGACAACACCACAGTCATGTGGTACATCAACAAACAAGGAGGCACTCATTCATACCCCCTATGCAGAATGACTTTGGAACTGTGGAACCTGACACTCAGCTACAACATCCAGTTACAGGCAATATTTGTACCGGGAAAAGAAAATACTCTAGCAGACATATTAAGCAGAACCACATCGGATGCCCACGAATGGAAGCTGCACCGGACATCTTCAAGACCATCTCAAAGAAATGGGGAATGCCTCAGATAGATCTATTCGCATCACCTCTCAATCACCAGCTCAAAAAATTCTGCACAAGGACATTCCACCCACTAGCATGGAAAGTGGATTCGCTCTCCTTCAGCTGGAAAGGCCTAACAGCATATGCATTCCCACCTCTTCCCTTGATACACAAGGTATTACTAAAAATCAAGGAAGAACGTCCAAGGATAATCCTGATAGCTCCAAACTGGCCAAGACAACACTGGTACCCACTGCTGAGGAGCATGTCTCGGAACAATATGTGGCCAATACCCTGATGCCTTTGATGTTAACTCAGAACAACTACAGCATCATACATGCAAACCTAAAACGTTGCAACTGACTGCATGGAACATCACATAGCAGCAGCTAATCCAGAACTTTCCCAAAGAGTTAAAGACATTATTCTTGAAGCACGCAGACCTTCAACAAGAAGGAACTATGCTGGAAAATGGAAAAGGTTTGTCATTTGGAGTACTGAAAGAGGAAAAGATGTGTCAAACATAGATATGCCTAACATTCTGGAGTATCTGGCGAACTTCTTCATTCAGGCCTGTCCTACTCCTCCATCAAGATACATGCATCAGCTATTTCAGCAGAATACAGCTTTGATCCACCTGTTTTTTCGCACCCTTTGCTCAGGCAGTTCCTCAGAGGAATCAAGAATGTAAAACCTCCAAGGAAACCACCATTACCAGCTTGGGACCTAAACTTTGTGCTAGAAAAGTTGACACTATCACCCTTTGAACCAGCAGCAACAGCAGACTTACAACACCTGTCATGGAAAACTGCTTTCCTACTGGCAATTACTTCAGCAAGGAGGGTTTCAGAACTACAGGCCTTAATGGCAGTGCAACCCTTCCTAATCTTCCACCAAGATAGAGTATCCATGAGGACTAACCCTACATTTATGCCTAAGGTAGTATCCAGAGTGTCTTTAAACCAGGCAATCCACCTACCTACCTTCTTTCCCAACCCACAAAACAGAGGGGAAAGAATACTGCATACCTTGGATGTACATAGACAGCTACGCTACTACTTGGACAGAACAAAAAGTAGCAGAAAGACTGACCAACTTTTTGTAGCCTATGCAACAGGACGGGAAGGAAAAGCTATTTCCAAACAGACAATCTCCAAATGGATAGAAAATTGCATACGATTCTGTTACTCGTTCCATGGAAAACAAATTCCACAGAACATAAGACCTCATTCTACAAGGGCAACAGCCACTACCACAGCCTTCTTACGAGGAGTGGCAACCAAAGACATTATTGAGGCGGCTACTTGGACCTCCGTGCATACATTTGCCAAGCATTATAACTTGCCTCTATATTCCAGATCCCGAGCAGGGTTTGCCACTGCTGTACTGCAAGGGATCCTAAACACACCATAATCTAGTTTTATCCTCCTCCCCTAGTTGGCTATGGTATTCTACCCAGTTGTTATGACTGCAGATGCATCCATGAAGGACATAGTACAGTTTTGTACCTACCATAAATGTAGATGTCCGAACTGGATAGCATCTGCAGTCAGGATTACCCCCTCCTTCCCTCTGTGGTACTCCTAGGGTGTTTACCCTCCTAATAGCTAGCTGGTGGGGAGTCTTTATGGTGTATTTGTTTGTATATATGTACATACATGCTTATTTTGTGTTTACCTCTATCTTTTGGAAACATTGGCATCTATCCAAATTTTAGCCTTCAAGAGGGCTACTGGCATCTGGGGCAAGAAACACTGAGGAAAATGGCGTCGGCTGATGCCTTTATACCCGAAGACCAACAGAGATGACGTCGGGTGAAGTGCGACATCAGCCGAAGCCGGACCCGGACTTTGGAATCCGGCTGACTGAAGGGCTGCCTGACGACAGGACAACCCAGTTGTTATGACTGCAGATGCTATCCAGTTCGGACATCTACATTTATGGTAGGTACAAAACTGTACTTTCCCAGTATTGAATGTTGTCATGGGGGATAATGCAAGACTACTGATTAGTTGAATGGTGTTCAAACTCCGGACAAGTGGATTGAAACTACCTCCTTTCTCAACTGTGATGTCTTGGTGGTTTCAAATGTCCATAAAATTATGCTAAATAACTCTGAGATTATTGAATTGCAGGTCTTCCTCCAGAATGCCTATTGGGCAAGTCTCTTGTAAATATTTTCTTTGCCCATACCAAGTTAAATAAAATATGTTTAAATGTAACCTCAGCTTTTTCTGATAAAATTCCTTGTAGCCACTTCTGTCTCCCTGCTTTTATGTACACCTCTAGATCAGAGACAGCCTCCAACTCCCCCCCCCCCCGCCTTTGCGAGGGTCACTAAATCCCAAGCAAGCCTAGGTTTGTTTCCTGCCTACAGAAAGGTTAGAATAATTTTACGAAGTTTCACCAACATGTCCGTCTTACGACTGAGAGGAGACGTACCAGTTTATTGTAGCCAGTGTTTTTATGCATGTCCAGCCCCATGTTACTCCAAAGTTATTTGCTTTATATGTTAAAGTTTTATATGTTGAAGGGTAGTTGCAAGTCTGGCACCCATATAGGTCACTGCTTTGTCAAATCTGAAAGGGTTTCCTACTTTATAGTTTGAGGGAAAGGTTATAATTAACTCTGACCACTTGTACTTTAGCAAGATTCACCTTCTGGCCAGAAAATTCACAAAACACCTTCGGCACTTTGAAAACTCACACTAATTTCTGTTATGGGGAAAATTTCCAGTTGATCCTCTGCATATAGGGACAATGCTCTGTAGTTTCTTGCCAGCTTAAGACTTGGGTTTAATATTTCCCAAAGTTTAATGGCCAGATGCTCTAGATAGAGGGCAAGTAGCAGAGTGGAAAGAGGGTCACCCCCGTCTAATGCTTGTTTGCAAAGGAGTCTGCTGTGAAATTTGATGACCAACCGTAACCTTATGTTAGTTTGCCAGTCCAGTGTCTATAGAACCCCCCAGAAAACCCTCAGTGAAATAACATCTGTCCCATTACAGAAAAATGGTAGTACCAGTTAACCCTGTCAAAAACTTTTATGACATCTAGGCTAGTGAGAAGGACCTGTGTGGTGACAACTGTTAGCTTGTTCCAATAGTAATGTCACTTTCAACAAGATATTAAATGTTGTCCTCCCTTGTACAGACCTTGTTTGGTCAGGATGAATTAATTTAGGAAGGGAGAGGTCAGTCTTGCCGCCATGACAGAAGGGAATAGTTTGTAATTATGGTTTAGTACTCAGATTGGGTGGCGGGATCTTTACCCAACTTAGGAAGTACCACTACTGTAGCAGTTTTTCAAGAAGGTGAGATAGTCTGCTCCTTCAGTACTGCATTAGAAATCAGCAGAAAACTTTTCAAAATGTACTGTCCTCTCATTTTTTAAATTTCAGTGGGAGGCCATCGAGCCCTGGTGATTTGCCATTAGCGGCCTCTCGAAGGACCTAAGACAGCTCCTGCCTTGCAAATGCTTCATCAAGCTCTCTGCCAGATCAAGATAAAGCTGTGGAAGATCCAGAGCCCACAGATAACCTATGGTCAGACTTTTTATTGTCTTCATGGTAAGATCATTAGTATAGGGAGTCCTGTAGTATACCACAAACAACTGCGGAATGCTTTCTAGGTCAGTTATCAAGTCATTCGTCCCTGGATTGTATAGCTTCATAACAACTATTTTGACTTGTTGGGGTCTCAGTTTCATGGCTAGACATTTCTGATTAGAAGGTATAAACTCTAGAGCTTCCATTTTTAAGCACCCTCTTGTAAACTCCAATTTATACTCCAGAATATGATCTAAATATATTCTAAGCTTTTTAAAATTTTCATACTTCCGTCTCGTCATGCAAGTTGTTCAGTTTCCAGCAGAACTTAAGATGTTCTTCGTGTTTCACTGTTGCAGCCATCACGTGTGGGTTATCCCTGCTGTGGTAGGCCTCGCCTGGGCCGAATACCAGAGTCAATGTTTTTGTGCACTGGCTGCCGTTGCCTGTAGTCTATCAGGCCGTCAGTGCTATAAAGCAAGGCAGCCGACGTCATTACATCAGTCTTTCTTGCTGTGGAGCCCGTAGCGGAAGCAGTTCGCACAAGTGCTGGTCGATCACTACCAGAAGTTGAATTTCAGCAGAAAACGTCTAAAGCCAAGTATCCCATTGAGGACCCTTTTTTCTTGCTCTAACTAATTTCCGAAAAAGTTAACAATTGTCTCTCTTGTGGAAAACAGATCCGACACCAAGACTTTCATTCTTACTGCATCACTTGTTTAGGCCCAGACCACGACGTCCCTTGTTGCCGGTTCTGTAACCTCTTTAATGCGAGAACCATTTGCCATAGAGCTCTTTTTGTAGACAGTTAATTTCTTGTTCTGTCTTCAAATTCCGATATGGTGTCTTTCAGCCAACAATCTGTCGACATTCCGAAAAAACTTTGAGATAAAGATAGAGACAGGGCCACACAAGGCTAAGCCTTCCAACGACACTACCGCTAAGCAAGTTGTCAGTTCTCTGGAATTCAGTGAGGCGCTTTCGCAGCCCCTGATGCCCAACTCTCTTTCTATGCAGGCCTGTGCCGAAACCCTTTCGGAGTCTGGTATGCCGCAGAAATCCACTTCATCTTCCAAGCCTTTGGCTGTCTCCGCCTCGGTTGGGTCCAGAGCCGCAAAGCAGGCACCGGCTTCCAAGGAGGCCGTTCGCACTACCAATTCTAGAGAAATACTGACATCTTCGCTTCCAACTACCACTTCTCAGAGACCGGATTCTCTCAGGCCTAGAAGCTAGGCCACTCCTAGGAAATCTGTTTCTAGTCACCATCTTGCTACTGCTTCCCCATCCCAAGCTCAAATGCTTAAAATGGTGGAGGATCTCATCTCCCTTATCTGAGGTACTCAGGCCCCCACTCCAAAAAGGAAGAGGCATCCTTCTCCAGAAATTATGACAGACCAAGAGTCTGAGGAATCTGATTATTCTGCTTTTGAAGAGGAACAACATCCCTTAACTGTTTGAGGATTCAAATGCAGAAGAATCCATCCCTTCTGCCTCCCCTGAAGAGGACCTCTCCTTTGGGGAAACCCTTCACTCCCTCAGGGAACATTTTCAATGGGAATCTCAAGACTTCCCATAGTCAAAGAAATGACTTGGGGAGTTTCTGGACCTGCCCCAGCACAGACCCCTGGAAGTGGTGGATGATGATTTCCATGAATCCTGCTTGGCCCCTGATGCCCTGCCTCCTGCTCCAACTAAACCTGACAGGTACTAAAGAGTACCAAATTCTCACAAATACCTGTACAGGAATCCTGCTGCAGACCCTGAGGCCATTACACAGGGACCCAAAGGAGCTAAGACTAGTTCTGCCAAGAATCTTCTTCCTTCTGACAAAGACTCCAGAGCTCTGGACAGATGGGGTAAATACACCTCTGTAATCTTAGCCATCAGAGCACTCAGTTGTCAGTTCCATATGTTAAAATGTCAACAACACACTTTGCAACAATTAAAACAGAAGATTGCTACCTCTCCTGACTGTGCCAACTGAGAAGAGCTGACTGAATTACTACACTCTGTCAAGTGGCCATACACTCATTACAATGTGGATATGACACCCTAGAAGCCTCTAGCAGGGCAGCAGTGACAGGATCTGTTATTAGGAGACCTGCATGGCTGCAGGAACAACCTCACCCTGATCATGTCAAGTCTAAACTTATTGATGCACCCCTAGATAAGGAACGCCTGTTTGGGGAAAAAGCAGAGGAAGTGCTTAAAACGATGAAAGACGAAGCAAAATCTATGCAAACAGTAAAAGATTTCTTTCAAGTTCAACCTCCCAGATTCAGCAGGAACTTTCCCACTAAGCACAGGGCCTTCCCTGCACCTAGCAGACAGGGCCAAGGTAAGCCCTGCAAGTACAGGTCATCCAGGCCCCTATCCTAGGGGCCAGCAAAGAAGTAAACAATGGACCAGTTCCGTCTCTAAGCCAGGGAGTTCTAAGCCAAGCTTCTATGGCAGGCACTCACAATGACTCTCCCTCCCCCCTCTGCCCTCCTTTCACTCATCCAAACTAGGAGGAAGGCTCACTCTCCAAGAACAATTTGGTCTCTATAACCAAGGACCGATGGGTCTTAAAAATCATTTCTCAGGGATACAGATTCTCCTTCAGCGAACTCCCTATTCCAAGAGGGTACCCAGACCTCTCCCCCCAAACCAGTGGGGAGAGGGTTTGAAACGGGTCCAAACTTTAATATCCCGGGGGCAGTAGAACCTGTCCCTCCAGATCAAACAGGAAATGTTTTTACTCCAGACTATTCCTTGTTCCCAGAAAAGTGGGCACTTTGCGCCCCATCCTGGAGCTATCCAAACTGAACACCTCCTTGGTGGTCCCCAGATTCAGAATGCTAACCTTGCAGCAGCTCCTGCCTATGCTCACACTTTCAGTTCTCTGCACTGCCCTTTGGCTTATCTACTGCTCCCAGAGTGTTCTCCATATGCATGGCCCGGCTATAGCATTCTGCAGACAAAGAAATATGCAGATTTACCCTTAGCTGGATGACTGCCTCATTCAGGCAGAGTGCAAAGAAACGTTGCTCCAGGACCTTCTCTTTGTCAAATCACTCCTAACTTCCCTAGGGTTCGCCATCAACGAGAAAAAATCAAAGCAAAACCTCACCAGAAAAATTGTTTTCCTGGGAGCCGTGCTAGACACAGCAACCCAAATGGCCTTCCTATCCCCAGAAAAGCAGAGCTTCCTGCCTCTCTACTTCACACAGTTGGCTTCCAGAAGTCACCTCACTGCGAGGAAGTTCCTGCAAGCCCTGGGATACATGGCATCTTGCATCCTTCTCATCCCTCTCACAAGGCTTCACATGAGAAAACTTCAGTGGAACTTAAAGAACCTTTGGTGTCAGAACTCTCAGTCCCCAGAGACCACTGTCCCTCTGATCCCTTGTATAAGGGCCGAATTTCTCTGGTGGGCAGAGGCTTGTGCCATGAACAAGGGTCTTCCCTCCATCCTCCGCCCTTCTGGCTAGCCCATCACCACCGATGCCTCAGACATTGCTTGGGGCACTCACCTAGCAGGCAGGTTGTACCCAAGGTCTTTGGAATGCTCAGCAACTTCATTTGCACATCAACCAGAAAGAAGTGATGGTAGTGCAAAAGGCACTGACTTCCTTCCAACCCCATCTCAGGCCAGGGGTCCTCCTCCTAAAAACAGACAACACCACAGTAATGTGGTACATCTGCAAGCATGGGGGCACCCAATCTTACCCCCTGTGCAGGTAAGCCATGAGTCCCTGGTTTACAGCCACCTCCATGAGGCTACATCTAATTGCCCATTACTTACCAGGGATAAACAACACACTGGCAGACCACTTAAGCAGAAACTTACTGGACCCCCACGAATGGCAGTTTGATAAAGAAATCTTTCTGCAAATCACCCCGGAGTGAGGGACCCCAGAAGTGGACCTCTTTGCCTTGCACCTCAACCACCAGCTGCACAAGTTCTGCACCAGGGAGCATCATATCCTAGCATGGAAGGTGGATCCGTTGACCTTTCCCTTGAGCTTTCTCTCAGTGTACACATACCCTCCTCTGCCCCTTATTCCCAAGGTTCTGATCAAAATAAGAGAGGAGAGACCAAAGGCCATCCTCCTTGCTCCACATTGGCCCAGACAGCATTGGTACCCCTTATTATGCAGTCTGACCTTATAGCCCCCAAAGCTGCTTCTCCTGATCTCAGGCCTCTTGACCCAGGAGAAGGGGGAAGGTACTGCACCCAGACCTACAGACTCTCAAACTTTCAGCATGGCTTGTACATTAAAAACTAACAAGGAGTACCTGTTAACCAAACCGGTCCTAGACATCATCACAGAGTCCAGAAGGCCCAGCACAAGAAAATCATATGCAGGAAAATGGAAGATTCTGGTCCTGGAAACAATCAAAAGGGGGCAGCACCTCCCAACCTTCCATCCCTCTCATCCTGGATTACCTAGCAGAGTTGCTCAATAGCGGCCTCTCTTTCTCCTCTATTAAAATCCATGCCTCTGCTATTTCAGCCCATTATGATTCAGACCCACCCCTCTTCTCTCATCCTGTGATTAAGCAATTCCTCAGATGGGCGTCTAATATCAGGCCTCCCAGAAGGCCTCCGACGCCACCCTGGGACCTTGAATTATGTGTTAGAAAAACTAACCTTACCTCCTTTTGAACCTGCCGTTTCAACAGAATTGAAAGACCTCTCATGGAAGACTGCCTTCCTACTAGCTATTACCACAGCCAGAAGGGTTTTGGAACTTCAAGCTCTCATGACTGTTGAGCCCTTCATCATTTTCCATGCAGTCAGAGTCTCCCTGAGGACTAACCCCTCCTTTATACCCAAGGTGGTATCTGATGTGACCCTTAACCAGGCCATACACCTTCCCACCTTCCTTCCCAACCCTCAAAACAAGGGGGAAAGAATTCTACACTCACTAGACGTGCACAGACAACTCTGATACTATCTGGACCGTACTAAGCCACTCAGAAAATCAGACCAGCTTCTTGTAATCTTTGCCACAGGGGCAGAGGGGAACCTCATCTCCAAACAAACCATTTCCAAATGGATTTCACAGTGTATCCATTTTTGCTAAAGACTACATGGGAAACCCATCTCTAAGTCTATCCGTACCCACTCCACTAGGGCAACCTCCACTTCCATTGCCTTCCTCAGAGTACCTACCAGGGACATCTTGAAAGCAGCCATCTGGACCTCTGTCCATACCTTTACAAAGCATTACCACTTACCTCTCTTTTCTAAGTCTAGGGCAGGGTTTGCCTCTGCAATTCTGCAGGGCCTCCTGACCCATACCTAGGACTCAACCTATCCTTCCACCCCTTTCCTCAGCTTTGGGAATCCTCCCACAGTTGATGACTGCAACAGTGAAACATGAAGAACATAGCACAGTTGTGTACACTTACATAACTTTAGATGTTCGAGTGTATTCACTGTTGCAGTCTTGGTTTCCCTCCCTCCATCCCCCATTTAACGTCTTGCCCTAGGGAGATGCAAGCTTCCCATGGTGGCTTTTAGCCACCAGGACCACTTCTGTCGTTTCCCTTGTGCTTCTGATGGGTTAGGGCAAGAAAAACTGATGTAATGTCAGTTGCCTTGCTTTATAGCACTGACGACCTGACATCAGACTATAGGCGACGGCAGCCGGCGCACAAAAACATTGACTGTGGTATTCGGGCCAGCCGAGGGCTACCACAGCAGGGATAACCCACAGGTGATGACTGCAACAGTGAATACACTCGAACATCTAAATTTATGGTAAGTGTACACAACTGTACATTTCATCGCCACTTCTTTAGACCTTAACAATTGCGTGATCACTTTAATTGGTCCCAGTCTCTGGTATTTTGGCTCCCCATCTCTTTATTCATCCAGTTTGGCTGATGAAAAGCCCCTAACATTATCCTTTCAACCATATCTTATTTGCATAAAAATAGGTTAACACTCCAAAGGCGCAAGGTTGGTGCCGGTCCCTTTTAATATAAATTCTATTGAGGTAAGAACTGAAAGTATCAAAGGATAAGTCTTAAAAGATTTGAAGTGGTATGCATATTTTTCTGGAATCAAAGATGTTATCCTGGAGAAAGACGTGTGCATTCTGACAAACACATAAATCCCTAATCATCCACAGCAAAACAGTGCTATGGGTCAGCCATTCCCCTTTGCCCTAGAAAACCATTCAAGTACCTTCCAAATGCTAATAGATCTTGAAGATAAGGTTGTGAAGTAACCTCATTCTGGTTCAACACAATATGTCACTCACTCGCCCACACTTGTAGACTGGGGGGATATAGACACACATTATTGTTTAATGGTGTGTTGAATAACCAACCCCTAACCAATCAATATCCATATCGCTAATTGACAGGGGTAGTGTCTCCTCCTTTAATATGACTACTCCTTGACCCCTTCCCTTAGGGTATGATGAAAATTTGCATAACTAATACCCCTTCCCCTCACTTTTAATATATTCCACCATATCTTTGTGTCCTGAAGAAGAGAACTATATCTACATTTAAGTTTCGCAGATAGCAGAGTTTTTTATTCCATTAAAGACGACTTTTATATTCCAGGAAAATAAGTTTTATCATTTCTGATCTGTAGTAAGTCCATCTTTGTGTATGCCCACAAAATACTACATCTTATTGAACTGCCCTTTCCCCATGACCAAAGGAGGACTAATTCCAAGCCCCTATGATTGTGCCAGGGAATTGTCATAAGAAGATGCAACTCCCTCCTAGAACCCCCCATAGCAATGAAAAGAAACATGCCTCCAGTCTGAAACCAGAGTCACCTTTAACAATATTTAAGAGCAGCCAAATCATAATGAATACACACTGAACATGCATGTACAAAAAATGTAACAATCTGTGATAATTCCTGGGAATTCAGATGTAGGCTAGGTGAGTAGTGACTGCTTGGAAATCCATACTTTTACCTTGCCTTTATTAGCCCAACCCTAACCACCTCCACAGCTGCTCATAGAGAGGTCATTCCATTTAACCATGCAGTAGTATGTGTTTCATAGAAACTGTACATTAAACCATTGAAGTGCAGTCATTGCCCCAAAGAATCTTCCAGTGTGACTGTGAAACTAACTTTAATAACCCTGCATCCTCAGATGAGTTCAATAAAGTTCAATATCTGCCTAAGCTGGGGTAGTCTTTTGAGTCATGTCAACTACTGTAAAAGAAACATTTACATAGTCACAGAGGTATACACAAAAAACTTAACATCTATGAGAAATACTCTTTACTTTGTGTCTCTGACTATAGTTGAACACTGCCTTGTGCTACAAGCTCATTTTGGAAGCAGTCTGTGGTCTGGACTATAATCAAACCAGTGACATACGTCCAAATGAACTTGTGCTAGAACAGGAGCCTTAGACAGAGTGCAGCAGAGGAGCCTCTATCCAATGCATTATCCAATCTTCAAGTACGCAGCAGGGTACACCTAGATTTGTCTGTCTCTGCTGCCAGTCCCCCATTTAACCCACAGACTGCCATTTAAAGACAAGAAAAATATCAAGGGCTGCATGTGTTCCCTGCATGGGTTCAGAGTGGGCTGCAGGAAATGGGAAGAGCATGTTCATTCCAGTGAGCTTGTTTATTTTCAGGCAATGATGAAAAACCAGGCCTCAAGTGGACAAAACTACCCTTACTGGTCTTGGTATCTTGTTTCGTAACAAATGAGGCAAGAAGACCTTATGTGCTCCTTCATTAGTAACTCATTGGGTGGCAAACAAGTCCATTCACAGAGTCCGTCTTGGATAAATGAGATTCAGTGTTTTCCTTCTGATGCTTTAAAACCTGTAAAGCACAGTTTTTTATACCTGACCCTCTCCTCTCCTCTTATTTCACTGCATTTACCTCCAGCAGATCCGGTTGAGTTTCTGCCATGGTAAGCATCCTTTGCAATACCCCAGCTGTTGCTGTATCCTGGGTTGTTACCTGGTTAGAGTGAAGCATTTAAGCTTCCTCTGTTTTTTTCTTCTTAGCATTAATGTTCTAAAGTGATGGTTTTCTGAAGTTTTTATGTTATTAACTCCAGTTTAGTATCCATCTGGCTAGGTGATGCTGTATCTGGTATATTCTCCTGTCACCACACCATTTGTGTCTCATTCATGAGGCCCTGAGCCCTTGGAGTTTGTATTGCAGGTTGCCCACATGCTCTACTTAAGAAATATTTTCCTTTCCCTTTCTTCTTAGGTGTGCATTTTGAAGACAGAAAATTGGAGCAGTTAAGATCAGAGCAGTCCTAGAGGAATTATAATTGGCAGGTTGTTTCTAAATGTCTCTTAATCTTATCACGGTGAAGTAGTGGGGGGAAGAGTACTAGATTATTTTTACCTTGCTGCCATCTTGACTGGAAGTCCAGGACTAATCCTTGTTTTATGTCCAAGGCAGTAAACAAAAAAATATTTTAAACCAGTCCATCAGTCTTCCAAACGTTTTCTTCCTAATCCTTAAAATAGAGGGAAGGAAGTCATCCTTTCTTTGATTTTCAGTCAGCTAAGATTTTATTTTGACAAAACAGCTCAGCAGAAAATCTGAGCAATTGTATTTTTTTTGAGGGTAAAAGGATAGAGATCTGTATCAAAAGAAACTAATTTCTATGTGTATTTTGCTGTTTCATTTTTTATCACTTTTCATGAAAAAACCCTCCAAGGCAGGTCATGTCTCATTCTGTTAAAGCTGTTGCCTCTTCAGGTGTCTTTTACAAGGATCTGGAATCGAGAAACGTGCTGGCAGCAATTACTTGGCCTTCCATTCACACTCTTAAATAGATACATTTTTAGTGCTAGAACTGGTTTTCCAGATCCATTCTTCAAGGAATTCTGGACTCCAGATCTACTAATTAAACCTCCTGTCAGTCATTGTAAATGTTTTGGGAATCCTCTCAGTAGCTTGCAATTCTGCATTGGTAACCTAATGAAGGATATTGTCAAGTTGGGTAATCATTTGCCTTAACAGTAAATGTCTGTCTGAACGGGTCACTGTTGTAGTTTAATGCACCTTTCTTTATGTTCTTTGGCAGAGGTGCACCCGTTTTCCCCGTCTGTATTCCTGTGCACTGCAGTCCTTTTTCCTAAACTTTATTTAGCCCCAGACAGCATCTACTTGGGCAAGAAAACTCTCATGCGTCTCAAGTATCAGTGCATAGTCTTGTTAATAGGTTGTAAGAAGGGAAGATGCCCAAGTATTGGTAGACTGGCCAGATGTTTGGTATCCTTGGAGGATATTCCACATTAGTAAGCAATACTGCAGTAATGATCTGTTTTGACACCTACTGTTGTGGTAAGTTCTTATATAACTATACTTTTATATTCAGTGGGTCTTTACATCTTCAGCCCCCCCCCTGCCGCATGCACCATGACGACCCATCAAGGAATGTGTCAGATTTATATCTTACTGATGTTCTTCGTGTTTCACTGTTGCAGTCATTACATTTGGGTAATCAGCTGGCAGGTTGCCCTCAGTCGGCCTGAATTCCAAAGTCTTGGGTCCTGCGTCGGTTGCTGTCTTCTCTTCCATGATGTCAGGTCGTCAGGGGTATAAAACATGCAGCCGACACCATTTTCTTTAGTCTTTCTTGCCGCGCAATGCCCGAAGCAGAAGCATTTCGCAAGTGCCTGTCGGCCGACTACTGAAATATTCGAGTTTGAGTTTCAAAACCAAAGTCTTTACTAAAGCTAAGTTGGGGAAACTTTTTTGTTGCTTTTTACCGATGTCAGAAAAAGTTAATAATTGTATTACTTGTCGAAGCAAATGCCTCATAAAGATTTCCATTTATACTGTATTCCTTGCTTAGGCCCTGATCACAACGTGCCTGGCTGTCGGTTTTGTGCTAGATTTAACCAACGCATTATTAAGCGTCGGTACATTTTTGCCTCAAAGTATTTTGGAAACAGATTTAACTACCAGAAATGTCTGATAGCAATCCGACTAGCGGAGTACATAAAAAACGTAAAGAAAAGGACAGAGGAAGGCAGTCGAGATCCAAAACCGATGACGAAGCTTCTCCTAAGCCAGTCGCCGGTACTCAGTGAGGCGCCTTCGCAGCCCCTGATACCAGCTACCTTCGAGTCACAGGCCTCTACCGACACTCAGCTGGAGTCTGGCATGCCACAAGATACTCAAGGCATTGGACCGACGGATGTATCTCCCTCGGATGGGTCTGGAGCCGCTGAGGCGGCACCGGCTTCTGAGGGTGTATTCAGAACTCGGCGTTTGTACATCAAACCGACAGCTGCAAAACTCAAGACAAAAGCAACTTCTAAACCTAAAAAACCGACGCATGAACCACATGCCTCTATGCCTAAAAAACAGATGATTAAAATGGCTGAAGACCTTATTACCTTGATCAGGGGTATCCATCCCCCTCCAGATAAGAGGCCTAGGCAAGACACTGATTATGAATCTTCAGATCAGGTTTCTATTTCTTCTGATTCCTCTTCTGATCAGGAATTATCTATACCTCCGTATGAGGATTCTGATGCTGAGGAGTCTATTCCATCTGCATCTCCTCCTGAGGATCATTCATTTGGAGAAACCTTGCATACGTTGAGGGAGCATTTTCACTGGGAGAGTCAAGACTTCTCAGAATCAAAAAAGAGGCTCAGGGATTTCCTTCTCCCTCAGCACAAGCCTTTGGCCATTCCCCCTGTTTTAGACTTTGTGGATGATGTGTTTTCGGAGTCAAGCTTGACCCCTGACTCCTTATCCGGCTCCCAGTAAGCCCAGATATTACAGAGTCCCCGACTCACATATATTTTTATTTAGAAACCCTGCTGCTGATCCTGAAACTATTTCACAGGGTCCAAGGGGAGTTAAGGCCTCAACAGCAAAAAAAGTACCCCCTCTGACAGAGATTCTAGGGCACTGGACAGATGGGGAAAAAAGGTTTATACATCTGCAACCTTGGCAATCGGGGCCTTAAATTGTCAATTTCATATGCTTAAGTACCAACAATATGTTATGGGATTGCTAAAACAGAAAATGATGTTGATTTCAGAATGTGCAGGAAATAAAGAATTGCAGGAATTATTGCATGCAGCTGAACAAGTTGGAAAGCATACTTTGCAATGTGGTTTTGATTCTTTAGAGGCCTCCTACAGGGCCACAGTTACTGGATCTTTGATTAGGAGGCATGCCTGGTTAAAGGAACAAAATTTGCCTGGTCATGTTAAAGCTAAATTGCTAGATGCACCTTTACAGCATGATTCTCTGTTTGGTATTAAGGCAGAAGAGGTTTCAAAGAGAATGGAAGACAAAGCTAAGTCTATGCAAACTGTTAAAGATTTCTTACAAGTGCAGGCAGCAAGATTCAGTAGACACTGGCCTACAGAAAATTGGTCTTTTCCTGTGTCAGACAGAGCTCAAAGGGGCAAATCCAGACGCCCTAAGGGTTCCAGGTACCAGGCTGAAGACTCATACAGGTCAAAGCAATGGGGCGCATCCACCTCCAAATCTGGAGGAGATAAAGCACAAACCTACAGAAAGCAATCCCAACAACTTCCCTCTGCCTACACCAAGCACTTATCTTTTGGCAGCACCCATAGGGGGGAAAATTATCTCTTTTTGCTCAAAATTGGCAGTTAATAACCCAGGACAAGTGGGTACTAAACATCGTATCACAGGGATACAGATTCCATTTCCACACTCTTCCAATGACAGATGGTTGGCCAGATCTGCCAAAAAATCAATGGGCAGAGGCACAGAAACAGGTTGCGTCCCTCACGGATATGGGGGCCATTCAGACAGTACCAGAACAGGAAAAAGGACAAGGTTTTTACTCAAGACTGTTCTTGGTACCCAGAAAGGACAAGGCCTGGCAGCCAATACTGGATTTATCTATTTTGAACACATACCTGGACATTCCAAAATTCAAAATGCTCACTTTGCAGCAGCTTCTGCCCATGCTGGGAAAGAATGCTTGGCTGGTGACTTTAGACCTAAAAGAGGCTTACCTGCATGCCCCAGTAAGACAGTTGTGCAGAAGATACCAAAGATTCAAGGCTGGCTTAATGCATTACCAATTCTCTGCACTGCCCCTTGGCTTATCTACTGCGCCCAGGGTCTTTACAAAGTGCCTGGCACCAGTAATTGCATTTTGCAGACGAAGAAGTATACAAATATATCCTTACTTGGACGACTGCCTCATTCAAGCAGAGAACAAGGACACTCTTCTACGACACCTGGCGTTTGTGAAAAGGCTTCTAACATGCTTAGGGTACACAACGAAAAGAAATCACAACTGGTACCCTCTCAAAAGATAACATTCCTGGGTGCAAGCTTGAATACAACTGCCCAGATGGCTTACTTCACGCCAGACAAACAAAGGCAACTGACTACTTACTTCAAACTGATGGCAACAAAAACCCAGTCTTCTACCAGACAACTTCTGCAGGCTCTGGGCTTCATGGCATCCTGCATCCTACTTATTCCATATGCAAGACTGCATTTGAGGAAACTTCAACGGTACCTAAAACATTTATGGAGTCAACATTCACACAGTCTGGAAACAATGATTCCTCTCATTCCCTGCCTGCAACAGGAGTTTCTATGGTGGGCAAAGGCCTGTCAACATAACATGGGACGACCCTTCACTCTACCCCCTGCCAGCCAAACCTTAACAACAGACGCATCAGATTATGCCTGGTGGGCCCATATGGCAGAAAGATGCATTCAGGGCATATGGGCACCAAAGCAAATGCATCTACATATCAACCAGAAAGAGATGCTAGCTGTTCAAAATGCTCTAACAGCCTTCAAGGACTTACTTCATCCAGGACAACTACTGATAAAGACAGAACACCACAGTTGTGGTATATAAACAAGCAAGGGGGCACACACTCATACCCCCTTTGCAGATTAACTATGGCACTGTGGGACTCAGCTGTGACCTACCAAATACATCTTCAAGCTCAATTCCTGCCAGGAAAACAAAACACTCTAGTAGACAATTTAAGCAGAAACCTTATGGATCCTCACAAGTGGAAACTAAATCCACAAGTCTTCAGCATGATAACAGAGAAATGGGGGAGCCCAGACATAGATCTATTTGCCTCTCCTCAAAATTATCAACTGAAAAGATTCTGCATAAGGACTTATCACAGACAAGCATGGAAAGTGGATGCCCTGTCCTTCAGGACGCCCTGTCCTTCAGTTGGAAAAACCTGTCCTTCAGTTGGAAAAACCTATCAGTTTACGCCTTTCCTCCTCTGCCTCTTCTACCCAAGGTTCTCCTAAAAGTCAGACAAGAGAAGCCAAAGATGATATTAATTGCCCCGGACTGGCCCCGCCAATAATGGTACCCAATCCCAAGGAACTTCTCTCAATACCCAGCTTGGACCTTGCCTCAGAAACCACAACTACTGTCCCAACAAAACAATCAGATCCTGCACAATCAGCTACAGACTCTGAACCTGGCAGCATGACTAATCCTGTAATCATACAAACGACACCTCTCAGTAAAGCTGTGATGGATGTCATTTTGGAAGCCAGAAGGCCTAGTACTAGAAAATCTTATGCTGACAAATGGAAGAGATTATGTGCTTGGAATCGAGCACAAGGAAATGATACAGCAGAACCACATATTCCTCAGATATTACAATACTTAACTGAGATGATTGACAAAGGTCCATCTTTCTCATCAATCAAAATCCATGCCTCTGCCGTTTTGGCACATTACAATACAGAGCCACCAATCTTTTCTCATCCTTTACTAAAGCAGTATCTTAGAGGAGCCAAAAATTTAAGGCCTCCTAGAAGATCACCATTACCTGCATGAGACCTCAATTATGTGTTGGAAAAGCTCACCCTGCCTCCATTTGAACCAGCTGCTACCGCTGATATAAAGTTCTTATGGAAGACAGCTCTGCTACTAGCAATTACTTCAGCAAGAAGAGTTTCAGAGCTACAGGCTCTTATGGCTGTAGAGCCTTTTATCATATTTTACCCAGACAGAGTGTCTCTGAGGACAAATCCTACCTTTATGCCCAAGGTGCTTTCCAGTGTGGCTCTTAACCAAACAATTCATCTGCCAACCTTTTATCCAAACCCGCAGAACAAAGGGGAGAGAATTCTGCATTCCTTGGACGTACACAGACAGCTAAGATTCTACTTGAGCAGGACTAAAGCTCTAAGAAAAACTGAGCAATTACTAGTGTGATATGCTGCAGGATCAGAAGGAAAGGCTATTTCAAAGCAGACAATTTCCAAGTGGATCAGCCACTGCATCTGTTTCTGCTACTTACACCATGGTAAACCTGTGCCCAAGGGCATTAGGTCTCATTCCACCGGAGCTGCAGCTACTTCAGCAGCCTTTCTCAGAGGAGTCCCAACCAAAGACATTCTAGAGGCTGCTACTTGGAGTTCTGTTCACACCTTTACAAAGCATTACCATTTGCCTCTCTACTCTAAGTCCAGGGCAGGCTTTGCCACTGCAGTGTTGCAGGGCCTTATAGCTGCACCTAATGCTGTTTAGCTCCAGCCCTCCCCAACCATAGCTTTGGGATTCTACCCAAATGTAATGACTGCAACAGTGAAACACGAAGAACATAGTACAGTTATGTACACTTACCATAAATGTAGATGTTAGAGTGTATTCACTGTTGCAGACCAGGTTACCCTCCCGCCATCCCCCTGTCACTCTACAGTTCATCTTTCCTTCCTGGTGTCGGCTGCATGTTTTATACCCCTGACGACCTGACATTATGGAAGAGAAGACAGCAACCGACGCAGGACCCAAGACTTTGGAATTCAGTCTGACTGAGGGCAACCTGCCAGCAAATTACCCAAATGTAATGACTGCAACAGTGAATATACTCAAACATGTACATTTATAGTAAGTGTACACAACTGTACTTTGCTTCTTCTGGAAATGCTAATGTTCTGTCAAGAGACTTCACTGAAGCATCCACTGATTATTGGCAAAGCTTAGATCCAATGTCTTTTTTGTCCTTCCTCAACTGATGGGTCTGGGATCCATCCTTGGCCACTTGGTAGACTTTAGGCTCCATAGCTCAAGTTCCTCCACTTGCCACTTCAGCGATAACACGTGGTCAGTGTTGGTGCGAGCAGGCTCATTTTAGACAAGTGCAGTTTTTTTGCAGTTTTTCTCTTCAGTCTTCTGTGTTTCTTATTTTCCATAGAATAATACCTTTCTATTCCTCCCCTGCAAACAATAAATAAATAAATATGCGTGTGTGTATGTATATAAACATTTAAATTTATAGCTGCTCCTTTTGATACACCTTTCTATTATCATTGCTTGTATTTGTTTCTTTTACATATAATTATGTATAATGACCATTGTTGGTGCTTTCCTTCACTTTTTCTATTGTGTCAGAAAAACCTACTGGTATTAAAAAGGGTTCAGCTTGCAGACACAAGATTCTGGACTCTGGCAGTCATTCTCAGTGTTTCTCTTGCTTGGGCGCAGGTCATCTTAATGTTAATTGTGATATTTATTTTAATTTCAGTAACAGGTCTCTGGTTGAGAGAAAGAATAGGTTAATCCTTGAAGGTCGTCTTCTGCCTTCTACTTCATTTGCCTTTGAAGCTCCTTCTTTGTTCAGGAAATCTTCAAAAGATGCAGAAAAAAAAACGAGAGTTGAGTAAGCAGTCTTCTGATTGCTGTCCTCCAACTTCGTTGGTCTTGGCTCCGCCCAAAAAAGCCATTAAGATGTCAGATCATCCAACTCCAAGAGCTCGACTCTGACAAATACTAAACCGTCAGATCCGTCCTCTAGTGCAGATCCAAGTCCAGATCTAAGTCACCTAGATTTTCATTGTAGCTTGTCTAAGGCTTCACTCCCCTTTCTTTCTTTCTTTCTTTCTTTCTTTCTTTCTTTCTTTCAAGACGCATCTTGAAGAGCTTCCCGTCCATCATCAACCTCATCTTCCCTCAGATCATCCAGGAGTCTGTCAGAAGCAGATGATGTGGATAGGGTTTTGAGAAATTTCCTTGGAACTCAAGATTCAGTTGGGTGTATTGCTGTCTTTGTCTCCCATCAGACCTGTGAGCCTTTTCACCACACAGCCCCAAGCTTTAACTCCTACTCTGATCCTTCAGGTGGATTCAGAGGTTTTGGACCTGAAACGTCCAAGTATGTCTGTATTGGATACGAAGACTGGCCTTTCTTTGACCCCATTTTCTCTGACCCAGACAGGTCCAACTTTGTCGAATCCAGAAGGATCTCAGGGCTGTAGTGTCTACGGTGGATCCAGGGGACTGGGATCGACTCCAATGCTCTTGGAGCGGTCCCTTCCTGTTGGAGCTTTGCCAGTGGACAGCTCAGCTCAGACCTCTGCTTTAAAGATGGAGCTTTGGGGGGGGGGGTCAGGTTTCAACCCTCACAGGCTTCTTCAGATCCAGTGTGGAGCAAGTCTGAGGTCCCCCTTGGCTTCACCTTTCAAGGTAGTGGGCAGAGCTTTCTCCTTTTCTATGAAAAGACACATCCTCACCCTTTCGGGTCCACCCTACACTCAACTGTCTACTGTGGAAGGTGGTTTTTTTCATCCTGTTGCATCAGGATAGCTGGTCCAGTTGAGCTTCGAGACTGTCCTCATAAAAGACACTGCTGGCACTTCTGAGTCCTCTCCGGAATGTCCTACAGAAGAGCCCTCTCGGAAGTGGATTTGTCAAAGGAGGCACTTAGACTCTCCACAAGAGTCATTAACCAAAGACACTGACTTTGGCAAAGGGAAGGGTCCCCCAGATCATCCCTTGAGGACATTTCATTTGGAGAGATACTTGAGCTTTTGAAACAGAAAGGAGGTCCGTCTTCTGCCCCCCTTCCTGAGAGGAGTCAGTTTTCCTTAAGACTTTTGGAACCATCTCGGCTACAACTTGGGTAGTTCCCCCGGCAGATGAGATGGTAGATCTCATCTCCAACTGGGCTTTGAAGGATCCGGATGTCACCTGAGCCCGTCCTCAAATGCCTCAGCTACAACTTGGGTAGTCCTTCTGGCAGATGAGATGGTAGCTCTCATCTCCTGCTGAGCTTGGAAGGCTCCGGATGTCACGGAACCCATCCTCAAATGCCCAGACAAATGTCTGTTTGCACCAAAAGATAGGTCTTATTGGAACAAGGGTTCTCCTGTGGATGCTATGGTAGTTGCAGCAGCCACTAGGAAAGAACTAGAAGAAAGGAGCTCTACTGTTCCTCCTCCTGATAAGGATTCTAGGGTTTTGGACAGATTCTGGAAGCATGCTTACATGTTGGTGACCTGTGCCCTCAAGTCGCTAAACTATCTGGCACATGTTACGAAATTTCAGAGGGAATTGATCAAGCAGTTCTCCAATCCCCTCTGGGTTCATGTCTGTGGAGGGTAAGAAAACAGTTTCTTCGCAACTGGCCACCCTCATGTCTTTATCCAGTGCTTCCATGAGATTGATCCCTCATGCCCCAGAGGGAGCTGCTAGTGTGGCTTGTTCAGGCTTAACCATTAGAAGGCATACGTGGATGTACCTCTGCAACTTTGCAGAGCTCTTAGTCTTCATTCATCAGTACCCATTTTGATGGATTAACCTTATTCATCCCTAAGGAGAAAGGATTCTCCAGGAGCAACCAAGATGGGAAGACTCTCTCTGCTGTGGGAATATGGTTTTCTACCCCTCCAAAGACTTTTTCCCCTAACCAGAGAGGTGACATGTAATTTTGGTTCAGAAAGTTGCAAGATACTTCTAAGACTTGTATGGAGAAAGATCCCCTTGCAGCAAAGGGGGGAATTCTAATGGGAGACACCACCCTTGTGGCAGAGGTGGCCTGCAACACCAGAGTTTGAGTTAATTTCTCAGAGAAGCCCTTTTAGCATCCCTGAAGGTTTACCCAACTGCTAAACTCTGGAGGCAGTTAGGGATGCCTATCTCTGCACCCACAAGCCTGGATAGCCATTATCAAAGGCTAATGGGTGCAGAAAATTCTGTCCAGAGGTTATTGCATACCATTTTCCCATTTCCCCTGAAATGCAACAAAAGAATTTCTAACATTCCACCCAATCAGAGGAAAGCCGCAGCTACAAAAATACAAAAGCTGCTAAACAAGAGTCATCCAACCAGTCCTGCCAAACCAACAAGGATCCAGACTTACTAAATATTCTTTTTAGTGCCAAAAAAGACAGAGGACCTAAGACCAATTTTGGGTCTCAGCATTCTTAACCAGTCTGTGAAATACTAAAAGTTCCAGATGGTCACTGTTCAGTCCATCGTATTTATTTTAAGGAAGGACAGTTGGATGTGCTGTATAGATCTTCAGGGTACGTACTATCATATCAAAATACACAGGTGCTCCAGGAGATAACTGTGCTGCTAACTGAGAGCCAGTCACTACCTGTGCAGAGCACTGCCCTTTGGACTCACCACAGCCCCTGGGCGTTCCAGTGTATGGCAGTGGTTGCAGCTCACCTGAGACTGCAGGAATTTTGGGTGTTTCCGTATCTGGATGACTGGCTCCTATCTACTTCAACCAAGCCTCTACTGATTCAAGCCAGGGATCACTTACTCCATTATGTAAACCTCTCCAAGTCTCATTTTTACCCAGCACAAACTCTGGAGTTCATCGGAGCCTGTCTTAGATACCTGCACTCGAGTAGCAACCCAGCCACAAACAAGATTGAAGACTGTAAGTAAACCAGCATTACACATCCTTACTCTTCATTCACCTCCAGCCAAATTCATTCTGTGACTGCTGGGCTTGATGGCAGCCTCCATAGTACTGGTCTCCCCTGGCATGCTTTCACATGAGACTACAGTGGACTCCCTCACAAGTTCATAGGTTCTCTCAGTAAGTCAGTGGCAGAAATTATATTTCACCGATAGGGTCAACCAAGCTACAACATCTTTGCTTCTCCCCTCAATATCAAATGCTGAAGGTACTTTGCCCTAATCCCTCCAGAAGGGGAATCTCCGAGAGACTCTAGTTTACAGTTGGCCCTCCAGTCTATTGTAGACCTTCCCTCCCACTCCTCTCATCCCAAAATTTATTCAGAAATCATTACAGCAGAAGAGCAAGGTTATCCTCATTGCCTTATTCTGGCCTCGCCAAATGTGGTTCCCCTTCCTGTGGCCTCGCCTAGTTCATCCTCCTTGGTTGCTGGATCCAGTCCAAAACCTTCTGCTTACCCATCCAGGTTGCGTAATCCGACATGCTCTCTCTGAAATTGACCACATGGTTTCTGCACTTACAGTGATGGTTAGAAGTTCCAGGCTTTCTTCTCCCGCTCGTCAATTCTAATATCGTTTCACAAAGCCTGTACAAGGAAATTTATAAAAGCAAATGGAAAAGATTTTTCCATTTGGAACCACCAGAGACATTTAGCTCCCTTTTATGCACCAATTCTAGCTATTCTTTATTTTCTTGCCTCCATTTTCAATGTTGGAGCTAGTTATTCAACTGTCAAGGTACAACTGGCTACAATCTAAAATTTTCACCTGGGCATGGATCAGTCATCTCTAGCTTCCTTAAAATTGTGTAAAGCTTTCCTTAAGGGTGCCTTGCTGCTTTAGCCCCCAGTTAAGGACCTCATCCCTCCATGGGAACTTAAGCTAATGCTTGAGGCCCTTACTCAGCCTCCCTTGGAACCCTCAGCAAGGGCAATATTGAAATTCTTGTCCTGGAAAACTTTTTCTATTCACCATTACCTGAGCTAGATGGGTATCCAAACTTTTCTCCTCAGCCACCTTACCTGATCTTTCACAAGGACAGGGTATCACTTCAGACTATTTCCTCCTTTCTAATCTAAAGTGGTGTCAAAAACTAACCTCATCCATTCAATTAACCAACCAGTCAATTAACCTACCAGTCTTCTTTCCTAAATTTTCAACTAAAATACATGCTTCATTTATTAGATGTTCATAGCTAGCTCAGATTTTACATTCACAGAACTAAAGACACAAGGAAATCAGAACAGTTGTTTGTATCCTTTTCCCAAAGCCAGATTAGGCACAGCAATGGTAAAAGTGACTGTAGCCAGATGGCTCACTGATTGCATTACTTTATTTACAGAAGCAAATGCTTATCATTACCCAAACATCCCAAAGCACACTATGTCCAGGTCTATGGCCACATCATCCACTTTTTGGTCTAAAGCGTCTCTAGGTGACATCTGTGCAGTTGCTGCATATTCCAATGCTCGTACCTTTATAGCTCATTAAAAACTGGATATATTCTCAAGAAATAGTGCAGCTTTTGGCTCTGTGGTATTATGGAATATCCTTTCTTGAGGACCAGACAAGATTACTGTAGCTGAGGACTATCCCATCAGTTGAGAAATGGATGAAAAAACATCATCAGGTGTTATAGTTATGTACCCAACATACCTCCCCATCTGTGCTGTTTTCCTCCTTCAACTTCTCGCCCACCATTCTCCCCGTATCTTTTTGTCTGGATCCTGGTTTTACTTGAGGGATATTCCTGATTAGTTTCTGCTGTGGGGGCTTCGGAGTTCTGTGAGCCTTACCCTGTTTTTTACCTTTCCACTGTCTTTGTTCTTTAACTCAGAGATTACTGTTGGCTGATTTTCCATTTTACACTGTGATTAACTAAATAGAGGAGCAAATTCACTCAGAGGTATTTCAAGACTAGATGAAAGATTATAGTTAAGGGGAGGAGCTTGAGCTATGGAGCCTAAAGTCTAGTGAGTGGCCAAGGATGGATCCAAGGTTGGATCTTAGACTCATCAGTTGAGGAAGGATGAAAACAGGCAGCACAGATGCAGAGTTATGGTGAGTTCATAACTGTGATTTAGACTCTGTGGCAACCAGTTTCAGTTTTGAGGTTGGAAGTGGTATGTAAGCCTTATGCCACTCTGCCCACTACTCTG